>NC_087161.1:21793522-21803522 GCF_035594125.1 Scylla paramamosain | reverse complement strand
TTTCTTTTTGGATTTTGCTTAATATTCTGGGAGGAGGAGGAGACAAGGCTTATCTCACCTGGCCATCTCGCGGGGCTCACCTGGACTAATTAGTGAGGGAGGTATTATCAGTGTGGTTGAGCATGGGGTACTGAATAATGTGGTGATTCTTGTGTTTTGTTTATCTATCCGTGGCCTGTGTGTATGTGTGTGTGTGTGTGTGTGTGTGTGTGTGTGTGTGTGTGTGTGTGTGTGTGTGTGTGTGTGTGTTATAGATTATGTAGATAGTGTCTTGTCCTTGTGTGTGTATTATGGATGATTATGCAGATGTTTCTGTGTGTGTGTGTGTGTGTGTGTGTGTGTGTGTGTGTGTGTGTGTGCGATTATCATACTAAAGAGGACGGCGGTCATTTTGTATATTTTGCGCGTCGCTCAAATGATTTTAATCGGAACGTTTATCATTTTACGCTGATTTATGAAGATAGTTTTTGACCGCGGCTTTTTATGCTCCTGGAATTTACATTACAAAGATTTGGGCACATTAGGATCAGCTGAGGGTGAGTTTGAAGATTTTGTATTATTATTATTATTATTATTATTATTATTATTATTATTATTATTATTATTATTATTATTATTATTATTATTATTAATATTATTATTATTATTATTATTATTATTATTATTATTATGAAGGTTTTTGCAGTTGATTTTGCCCTTATTGTTCTTGCATTAGAGTATCAACAACAGCAGCTGTAGTAATAGTAATAGCAGCAGCAGCAGTAGTAGTAGTAGTAGTAGTAGTAGTAGTAGTAGTAGTAGTAGTAGTAGTAGTAGTAATAGTAGTAGTAGGAGTTGCTGTATTATCATAATAACTCTTTTAATTGATTAATTATTTTAATGTTTATGCAAGAGAGAGCAACAATAACTACATCAACAACAACAGCAACAACAACAAAAACAACAGCAGCAGCAGCAGCAACAACAACAACAAAGTCAAGTTAGCGGAAATCTGAGGTCTTTGTTTTGTTGATTGCCGGTAAAGTAATAAACCGAGCCTCCTTTTATACGCCTCTAATATGCACGTACCGACGCAATCACAAACATATCAACGTCAAATAAACACACATGAAGTCCCACCGCCAATTAAATATGTGACGTAAATATAAGAAGATAAGAAAATAAAAGGAAAAAAAAAAAATAGAGAAAGACTATCAACTGTTTTTGGCTTTTTTCCCAGCACGTTTTTCGAAGCCTCGTTAAGGTTCGTTACGTCAGGTGTCAAGTGCTTCGTGACGGATGGCCTCGTTTGCCCAAGACCCGAAATGAAAAGGACCAGACTGGGTAGGCCTACTGTTATTGCCATTTGCATGTTTATTTTATTTATTTCTATTTTTTGTTTTATTTTATTTTTTTTACTACAATATAGCCTTATTCGCTTATTTTACATCATTTTCAAGTTGATTATTGGTGTTATCATTATAATTATTGTTGTTGTTGTTGCTGTTGTTGTTGTTTGTTGTTGTTGACTCGTTTTCCATGTTTTTGCGTCGTTAGTTTCCGATTTTCTGTTCTCCTGTGTTTGTATTTCTTTATGATATTCTTTATTTTTTATTTCTTGATTTATTAATATTTCTCTTCAGTTTCTTCTTCTTCTTCTTCTTCTTCTTTTTCTTCTTCTTCTTCCCTATGGCTATTGCAGGTAAGGGTCAAGAGGGAGATTAGCGTAAAGAAAAGAAATGAGGAAAACATTTTGTGTGGCCAGTCTTAGAAGTTCTTAGCGCATACTCCTCCTCCTCCTCTACCACTACTCCTCCTCTGCCTCCAGCCACATCTCGCCTCGTCACAGTTACATTACAAGCCCCTCGCAGCACCTGGCTTTGTTTAGTTACTGCTGCTGCTCCTCCAAGGTGCTCTCACAGGCTTGCTCTTAGTGTTGTTGGCGGCGCTGTTATGTGTCTGGCAGCTTACGCGGACTGCAAGACATGAGTTATATTTAGAGCTACACTCGACACACACATACACGCTCACGCTATTTCTCTCCCTCTCTCTCTCTCTCATCCTCTCTCTCTCTCTTTGCATCTCCGTCTCTCTCTCTCTCTCTCTCTCTGCATCTTCCTCTCTCGCTCTCTCTCTCTCACACACTTTGAATCTTATACTTTGCTTCACGAATGATAAAGAGAAAGATAAAAATGAGTAATTTAAAACTTGAAGTCTTTCGACCGTGACAGGACTCGAACCTGCAATCTTCGGATCCGAAGTCCGACGCCTTATCCATTAGGCCACACGGTCACCTATAGGTCCTGTAGAACTATGGGAGTATTATAGATCGTCCAAAATACGGTATCTGTTTTATTTTGCATGTATTTTAGTATAGGAATTGAATGGATGGTGGCGGTAGGGGTGTGTATTGAGGGAGTGAATGGGGCGCGGCAAAGGTTGGTGGTATCAGTGATGTGCGTCTGTGTACGGGACATCAGCCACCTGCCGCGGTGCAACAGCTTACTCCCCGGCTGTGCTGCCCGAGAGGGGGAGGCTGAGCAGAGACAATGATGCTGGAGGAGGAGGAGGAGGAGGAGGAGGAGGAGGAGGAGGAGGAGGAGGGGGGGCGGGAGAGGGAGAGGAAGAAGAGGATGTAATGATGATAATCCTTTATGTAAGAGATAAAAGACTATACAGTATGATGTATTGTGTCGCCGTACAGTGAGAATAAGCATGAATATGGTAGTTAACTTATACATACATACATACATACAGCACACGAACATCCATGCACACATACACACACACACACACACACACACACACACACACACACACACACACACACACACACACACACACACACACACACACACACACACACACACACACACACACACACACACACACACACACACACACACACGTGCATTTCATTGCGATGCTCCCTCTGCACAGTGAAACACACTCATTTTATGCATTTATACACACGCACACACACACGCAACAAAAAACGCTTCATACCAGTAGACGCACACGGTGAATACATACATGAGCGGCCCAGTGAACGTAAGCCGCGTTAAAAATGTATTTGTAAGAGAGGGAATAAATCTCTCTCTCTCTCTCTCTCTCTCTCTCTCTCTCTCTCTCTCTCTCTCTCTCTCTCTCTCTCTCTCTCTCTCTCTCTCTCTCTCTCTCTCGCTCTCTCTCTCTAGCGTACAAATAACATCCCTGCACTGCATACAAGATCCGTGGTTTGCTAATTACATCCAAAACAGAAGGACTCATTTTGTAATTCCTTTCTCCTCCTTCCTCTTCCTCCCACCTGCTTTACCTGGCTCCCTTTACCCTCCCTTACCTCTCATGTCTCGTCCCTCCCTCCCTCCCTCCCTCCCTCCCTCCCTCCCTCCCTCGGCCTCGTCCTTGCCCAGTACGTGTCCGAGTCCTTCCTTCTTGTCCCCGTCTGTCCTTCCGCCTCTGCGTGCCCTCATGTCTCTCCGTTTCCTTTCTTACTAATGACTCGTTATCTCTCTCTCTCTCTCTCTCTCTCTCCTCTCTCTCTCTCTCTCTCTCTCTCTCTCTCTCTCTCTCTCTCTCTCTCTCTCTCTCTCTCTCTCTCTCACACACACACACACACACACACACACACACACACACACACACACACACACACACACACACACACACACACACACACACACACACACACACAGACCTGTCTTACTTTCCCTTCCGCTTGGTTGCTTCTTTCAGAAGTTCAGCCCCGTGCCGGTATTATTATTAATGTTTGTTTTTTTCATGTATTAATTTTATTTTACGTTTATTTAATTAATTATTTACTTATTTATTTATTTATTTTATTTGTCAATCTTTTTTTATTCAGTACAGGTGTCAGCTCCTCTTCCCCTTGTCTCCTTTTCTCTTCGTCTTATCCATGAGTTCATTATTGGCTTTTTACATTCTTCCATATATTGCATTATTTCATTTCTACATCAACGTGTCCCTCTCCTAACTTTAGTGCCTCTCCTAGTACAATAGTAAAGACCTTTAGTTGTCATTATACCTGCATCAGTTATCTCAAAGCGTCTTGTCTAAGTATTTTTCAGTATTTTTTCACCGTTACTTGCGCTGCCGTAGATTAACCAATATATCTAAGTCAATCAATCAATCAGTCACTCAGTATTTCATTTATGCCTCCCTTTTCTTCTTCTTCCACCTTTACATTATACCCTCTAGCTTCTCACCGTTTTCTGTCCTTGCCTCTGGAGAAGGAAATGATAAAGTTTGCATCAATGAATCAATTAATATTTCACTATAGACCCTTACCAATGCATCCTCCCATCTCCCGTCACTATGCTGTCTAGCTTCTCTCCGTTCTCTCTTCTACTCGTAGCGTCTGAAGCAGGAAATGGTAAAGTTTGTAACAATGTTAATCAATTAGTATTTCATTCATGTCCCTTCCCTTGAACCCTCCCATTTATGGTTGTAATACCCGTCTAGCTTCTTTCCATTGTGTCTCTTTGTGTCTGAATGAGGAAGAACTTTGTGTCAGTGTCAATCAACCTACTAGTATGCATTCCTATCCCCTTCCCTTGCACCTTCCCACCTCTCCTCGCTTTGCCGTCTACGTTGTTCCTTTCCGCTCTCTCTCTCTCCTTGTCCCTGAAGAAAGAAGTTTTGTATCAGTGTCAATCAGTCAGTATTTCATTATGTCTTCTTTCCTTTGACGCTACCATGTCTCCTCACTCTACCCCCTAGCTTCTTTTCGTTTTAATGTCAATCAGTCAGTTAGTGTTTCATTCCTATTCCCTTCCCTTGCAACCTCACATCTCTCTTCACAGAACCGTCTAGCTTTCTTCTTTCTCTCTTAGCGTCTGACGAAGGAAATTCTTAGGTTTATATCAGTGCCAATCAGCCAATTAGTATTTCATTCCATGCCTCCTCATTCCGTATACTACCCAGCTTCCTCTCTCTTCCCCTCCTAGCGTCAGCGGAGGGAAATACTCGTGCTTAAGTCCCGATCAGTACAAACTAGTCTTTAAGTTCAAGGGCAAGGACTCACTTACCTGCCTGTCCAGTTACGGATGACCTGGTTTCAAAGGCGACTCATCTGCAGGTGTTGTATTTGTCATTCGTTTGAGTCTTACACTGCCAGACTTATTGCATTATTTTAGTTTATAATGTGCTTCGTTTTATATACTTTTTTTCTTATCGAATTACAATATATTTTTTTTCTGGTCTTACAGTTCATTTAATTAGTGTTACTGCTTTATGAGAGAGAGAGAGAGAGAGAGAGAGAGAGAGAGAGAGAGAGAGAGAGAGAGAGAGAGAGAGAGAGAGAGAGAGAGCGTAATTTTAAGCACACAGAAAACTTGCGTATTTCTTTTTGAAAAATTCAATAGTTTAATATGAAAGTTATAATGAAGAACGGTAGTGGTTTTAATTCATTCATAGCCGGGGATGAGACCAGTACGGTGATGTGTAAAGTATGAGTAACATAACAGTTGTAGTAGAAGTAGTTGTACTTATTGCTGTTGTTGCTGTTGTTGTTGTTGTTGTTGTTGTTGTTGTTGTTGTTGTCGATGATGTAAGAGTAGTAACAGTAACATTGAGGAAAATAACGAGGAGAGGAGGAGAAGAAGAAAAACAAGAATAAAAGAAGGAAGACTAAAGATTACATATTTAACACTGCATATCATTAAAACAAGTGGTGAAGAGGAGAGAAAAAGAGAGAGAGAGAGAGAGAGAGAGAGAGAGAGAGAGAGAGAGAGAGAGGAGACCTGGCCAGCATCCTTCCATTATAGTGCTGTTAAATATGACTTAATTAATCGCCACTCGCCGGCCTTCTATCACCAGCCAGCCTCCTCTGCCGTCATCCCGCACGGCTAATCGAAGACTTAACCTGGGGGAGGAGCCTTTTATATTGTGACTTAAATACAATAAGTCTTCTGCAAGCACATTAATCAGTCTTGACTCCGCTGGGCGCTTGAACGAAAACCTCCGACACACCCAAGGCTCCGTTCCAGTGGGTTTCGTTTTCCCAGCCCGAGCCGTTTAGATTGATCGATGCATTTCGGAACGCCGACTAAAGCGGGGAAGGGTAATTACTGCACATGCGCAGCCTTCTGTACTAATGGTTAATTATTTGTCTTTTAAGGTGACTGGGACGGGGAGGAAGTGACCCAGTGCTTGGATGGTCGGGTGGCTGGTTTAAATGGTTGGTTTGGGTGCTTGCTTGCTTGCTTGCTTGCTTGGTTTGGATGGGTGCGTCTCTTGTGCAAGGGTCGTCCACCCCTCTATACTCTGCTTCTGTGGTTGTGTGTCTGTTTCCGTCTTTCTTTCTTTCTCTCTATCTCTGTTTTGTCCCTGTGTGTCCGCTTTTGTCTTTGTGCGCCTATTTTTGTATTGTTTCTATGTGTCTCCTGTGCTCTCTCTCTCTCTCTCTCTCTCTCTCTCTCTCTCTCTCTCTCTCTCTCTCTCTCTCTCTCTCTCTCTCTCTCTCTCTCTCTCTCTCTCTCTCTCTCTCTCTCTCTCTCTCTCTCTCTCTCGTAACGAAGACTTAGATAACAACAAAATATTTTCACATGTTTTATGCGTTTTACAATCAACATGTTTTTGACTAATTAAGCAGGAATCCAACAAACACTCAAGAAATACAAATAGAAACTCTGTGGTTCACTTGATGCAAGTTAAACAAAAAAAAATGTACATGGCATTGTTTATGTAGATAGTTAGAATAGACAGCTAAGATAGGTGGAAGGTTTGTATACAGACGTAAGAGCAAAAATTCTTTCTACAAAATCTTACCTGACAACAAGAATTCCTCGGCATAAAATAAATATAAAAGTAGAACACTAAAATGAAAAAAACTTAACATGATTATCCCCACAATGAATAAAACTAAACTTGTCCCTATTCTGTAAGTTCTCCTCATAGATAACATTAAAAAAAACTGTTCGGGAAAAGTGGGCGTTTGTCGTAAGCCGGAACAACGGTGTGTGTGAGTCACCTGCCTCACCTGCTGGGCGGGGCATCACCACACCTGTATAACAAGCAGATTCAATTAGCAGGTGGTAATTGTGAACTTGATGCACAAAGCATTGTACTGATGGGATGCCGCAGCGAGAAAATTAGAGATAGAGACTGAGAGAGAGAGAGAGAGAGAGAGAGAGAGAGAGAGAGAGAGAGAGAGAGAGAGAGAGAGAGAGAGAGAGAGAACGATAAATGTATAAGCGCTTTAGAATTCTCCCTTTTGTCGATTCAGATTTTAATTTTCCGATCGGACACACGTCTGTAATGAGGCATCGGGGGCGGGTGGCGGGTGTGGCGCGGCCCGCGAGCTGCAGGAATGTCTGGTGCAGTGTGTTAAAGTGCGTTTAATTAAAGATTCCTGGAGTCTTGAGACACAGGTGGCTGGGTAGAGAGAGAGAGAGAGAGAGAGAGAGAGAGAGAGAGAGGAGGAGGAAAATTACTACGTTTGTTTATATATATATATATATATATATATATATATATATATATATATATATATATATATATATATATATATATATATATATATATATATATATATATATATATACTGGCTATAATTGAATCATCTTATTATGCCCAGTAGGTGTTTACATTCCGTACTCTGCTTTATAACTTTATTTTTTACTAATTGACAACTCTTTTAATGAATATTCTCTCTCTCTCTCTCTCTCTCTCTCTCTCTCTCTCTCTCTCTCTCTCTCTCTCTCTCTCTCTCTCTCTCTCTCTCTCTCTCTCTCTCTCTCTCTCTCTCTCTCTCTCTCCTACTGCATGTATAAATTCCCATGTTCACAGCAAGCGTTGCAACCGCCACGCTCATGACGCGGAACATTTGCTGATTATCTCACTCTTTTTTTCCCCCCTTCTCTGCTCTTACTCTCCCTCTCCATCTCTCTTTCCCGTCACAGCCCGGCCCGGTAATCATGACGGCCGATAGGCTTCATTAATTCAGATTCAGTACGTTCATGATCCTCGAACTGATCCGCGTATAAGCCTCGTATCAAATCCAACTTAACCATATTTTGCTACGTAGATTTTCATTGACCTGTATATGAATTTGCGCTCCCAAAATAGATCAATAGACGGCCCTTCATACATACATACATACATATATACTCGTACATATATACACACATTCATACATATATTCGGATGAAGAGTTGGAGACACGAAATTAATATTGAGTTGGATAAATTGAGTTGCATTTTGAGGGGAAAGGAGGTGAGTGTCAGGGGAAGCTGATGTATAGATAAGGAAGACAGCGTTAAGGGGATGAGAGAGAGAGAGAGAGAGAGAGAGAGAGAGAGAGAGAGAGAGAGAGAGAGAGAGAGAGAGAGAGAGAGAGAGAGAGAGAGAGAGAGAGAATATAAAGGAGGAAGAGGAGCAAGGGGAGAATGCAATCATGTATTAGTGTTGCGTTAAAGCGATGTTGGGGGCACAGACAGGGAAATGAAGCTGGCTGTTTGTTTTCTTGCTTGTCTTATTGTTTTCCTCGCCGTTGTCTTCCTTTCCCGTGTGAAGACAAGGCTTAGCCGTACAGGTGACTCGGGGTCATGTCCGCACGAACAAAAGAAAGACAGGAAAAGAAAGGTTGATAGAGAGAGGGAAAAAAAAGTGATGAAGAGAAAAAAGTGACACGCAGAGAGAGAGAGAGAGAGAGAGAGAGAGAGAGAGAGAGAGAGAGAGAGAGAGAGAGAGAGAGGGAGGGAGGTCACAGCCAGCGAAATGAAGCAAGTCTCAATTACGGACCAACTTTCAATCAAAGCAACCCTCTCTTGTCTCTTCCACACGATTCCTTGCCTTCCTTTACCGGCAAGAGGACACACACACACACACAAACACACACACACACACACTCTCTCTCTCTCTCTCTCTCTCTCTCTCTCTCTCTCTCTCTCTCTCTCTCTCTCTCTCTCTCTCTCTCTCTCTCACACACGACCACCAGGAGACTTTAGCTCAGATGGACGGTGATTTTCAAAGGCAGTGGCGATTAGGGGGATTAGTGGAGGAGCAGGAGGAGGAGGAGCAGTGGCCGGCTGATCCACTCTTTATCTGGCTTCTCGATAGGAGTGATGCGTGCTAGAGTCCTTTGTCATGCGTAAAAGAGGCAGGAGATCACATTACCCAATAGGACGTGGGGCTTGTGAGGCGAGAGAGAGAGAGAGAGAGAGAGAGAGAGAGAGAGAGAGAGAGAGAGAGAGAGAGAGAGAGAGAGAGAGAGAGTTTTGTTACCTGTGATTGTTGTTGCACGAGACTTTTTTCTCGCAAGCAATCTTTTCATTCTCTTCCTCCTCCTCCTCCTCCTCCTCCTCCTTCTCCTCCTCCTCCTCCTCCTCCTCCTCCTCCTCCTCCTCCTCCTCCTCCTCCTCCTCCTCCTCCTCCTTCTCTTCCCCCATCAACTGGGAATAATTGAATTAAAACCTGATGTATGTCTTTTCATTAAGATTTTAGTTACATTTATTTGTTCACATGGAACGCCAGTGTTACTGACCAGGTGTCTCTTTGCCGCTGATGCCGGTGACTGATACTGAAGCGTCTTGCCAATATCTGATCCCGCCCCGCTAACACCCTCCCACATGACCGACGCTGATACTAAAATGCAGTGAAGCAGGTAGCGGGTTGCACACACACACACACACACACACACACACACACACACACACGATAAAATATAAGGCTCTTCAGATCGCTTACCTCAACCGGACGAATGTAAAAGCAGACTAGTATGTGCTGCTACTAGTACAACTACTACTATTGCTGCTACTACTGCTGCTGCTGCTGATGCTGCTACTACTGTTGCTGCTGTTGATGCTGCTGGTGCTGGTGCTGGTGCTGCTGGTGCTGGTGCTGCTGCTGCTGCTGCTGCTGCTGCTGCTGCTGCTGCTGCTGCTGCTGCTGCTGCTGCTGCTGCTACTACTACTACTACTACTACTACTACTACTACTACTACTACTACTACTACTACTACTACTACGTTGTTTCTTCTTCTTCTTCTACTACTACTACT
>NC_087161.1:21776022-21778522 GCF_035594125.1 Scylla paramamosain | reverse complement strand
CACATCAATCTTGGGCATACAGTATATTTACCTCATAAGATTCCGTCGATATCTTCACCAAACTGATCCCGTCCGTCCCTCTCGTCAAGCTGGCATACATTTACCCCCTTTCCAGCATACCAAATCACGGGTACTTTAGCCCTTGAGAGTCTATTACCATCTACTTATAAGGAGGCGAGGTGACGTTCATGGTAAGTGTGCGGCGTGGTAACCTATCCGGAGTTAAGCAGGCGGTGACGGTGACTGTAAATCAATCCCTCTGCGTAACACATGACACGCTACATCACCTTGAAGTGTTCCACGATCCTCGCCCGATTGACTAACTGACTGACTAACCTGTTTGGCGCATCTTCCTCAAACACGCTCCTGACTAACTTAACGTAACCTAACTCAACTTGATCTAACTTGACCTAAGCTAACCTAATATATCCTAATCTTACTTTACCTCATCTAACCTAACCTAACTTGTCCTATCGTATCCTAACCTAACCTAACCTAACCCAATCTATTCTAATCTAACTTTACCTTATCTAACCTAACCTAACCTAACTTATCCTATCCTATCCTATCCTAACCTAACTTAACGTAACCTAACTCAACTTAATCTAACTTGACCTAACCTAACCTAATCTATTCTAATCTAACTTTACCTTATCCAACCTAACCTAACCTAACTTATTCTATCCTATCCTAACCTAACCTATCCAAACACAACCTAACCTAACCAAATCATCCCTAACCTAAGCTAACCTATCCTAATCTAACCAAACATAACCTAACCCAACGTAACCTAACCTAATCTAACCAAATTTAATCTAGCCTAACCTAACAACCTAATTTTACTCAAACAAACCTAACACAACATAACCAAACTAAATCAAACCAAACCAAACCAAACAAACGTAACATAACCTAACATAACATCACTAAACCTAACCTAATTTAATATAGCCTAATCAAACCATCCCTCCTATTTCCTCACGCACCCATAAATTCTCTCCTCCCCCTATCTGCTTGCACATCCAACCATTCCCACCTTTCCCAGCTTCGTCACACACCCAGCCATCCTGTCCTCTCCTCATCCGTTCACACACCTGAGCTATCTTGTCCTCCCCCTACTCCTCCCCCCATGCTCCCTCTCTTTGCCTTCCACCTCCCACACCCAACCATTCACTCTTCCAGCCGTCCACTCCCACACCTACCCATTCCCTCCCACTCCCCACTCCTCATACATCCAGCTCTGTTGCCTTCAGAAATACAAAAGTGCACAGTATTTACCTTTTATATATGCGGATCAAGAACGTATTGAACTTTTAAGAAAATAATGGTTTCTTTCTACATTTTTATGAAGGTTTGGTTGAATTAGACACTTTAAGGTTCAATTAAATGCCTCATTCTGTCAATTCTTTATAATATATATATATATATATATATATATATATATATATATATATATATATATATATATATATATATATATATATATATATATATATATATATATACTAAAATGACCGATAAATGTTTGTTCTATAGAAAAGAATAGTTTCTCTCTCTCTCTCTCTCTCTCTCTCTCTCTCTCTCTCTCTCTCTCTCTCTCTCTCTCTCTCTCTCTCTCTCTCTCTCTCTCTCTCTCTCTCTCGCTCGCTCGCTCGCTTGCTCGCTCGCTCTCTCTTTCTCAAGGGGGTTCCCATTGTCATATTCTTTTCTCACACCAGACAAGAATTCGACTTCTGCATTCCTTTGGTTGTTATGTAGCTTGTTTTGCTGGCAGAGAGAGAGACAGAGAGAGAGAGAGAGAGAGAGAGAGAGAGAGAGAGAGAGAGAGAGAGAGAGAGAGAGAGAGAGAGAGAGAGAGAGTAAATCCGGTATTCATCTTTTATTTTGTCGTCCTGCTGTTTCTTCTGTTGTCCTCTCCCTCTCCCTCCTCCTTCTCCTCCTCTCGTTCTAGTTATATTAACCGTCTGGAATGTGGCGGGGAAACTGCGTGAGAATTTCCTGTTTGTGCGTGTATGTGTGCGTGTGTGTGTGTGTTGCAGTCCACTTGCAATACATAGCTTTTCTCTTCTCCCTCCACACTTTCATCCATCTGTGCTGTCGTTCAGGAAGAGAAGGAGGAGGAGGAGGAGGAGGAGGAGGAGGAGGAGGAGGAGGAGGAGGAGGAGGAGGAGGCGTGCAATCAACATTTCTTGACCTTTGGGAAAACTTGGGCCTAAGACAGAGAGAGAGAGAGAGAGAGAGAGAGAGAGAGAGAGAGAGAGAGAGAGAGAGAGAGAGAGAGAGACTAACTGACCAGGGATGGGAAGAACAAGGGAAACAAGGAAGGAGGGAGGAAAAAAGAGGGAGGGTAGGAGGGGACTTTATGAGTTTGACCTCCCTGGCACTTAGCTTATTACTGTAGCTACTCGTGACTGACCCCCTTCTCCTTCTCTCCCTTCCCTCTCTTCCTCCCTTCTTCCCTACTTTTCCGCCCTCCTATCCCTCCCTTTTTTATGGATGG
>NC_087161.1:21761022-21766022 GCF_035594125.1 Scylla paramamosain | reverse complement strand
TTCCACTATTTTCTTCTTCTTTTCCTCCTCCTCCTGCTCTTCCTCCTCCTTTCTTCCTCCCGCTCGCTGCCGCAGCAACATTATGCCGTTTTATACCTCACCGTTTCCCGTATCTTCTCGTTTTATATGAGGGAGACATGTTTCCAGGCTTTCACTGCTGGCCCACCTTGTGTCCCATCGCCTCCTCCTCCTCCTCGGTCTGGACAGCTGGCAGACCACCGCCCCGCCATCCATGTCCTTTTGAAATAGTGAATCTTCCAAAGACCAAATCGATACTGGGTAGCGGCGCGGCTTAGGCCATGACTCCTCAGGCCGCTGGTGTCTGAAATGGCTTAATTTGGTCACCGGGGGGCTTGCAAAAAAGCCTGCATAGGGAGGGAGGGAAGTAGAATGTCTGGGGTAGGAGAGGATGGTAAAGAGGAAGCGAGGAAAGGGTTAAGGAGTAAAGATGGTGGTGGTGGTAGTAGTAGTAGTAGTAGTAGTAGTGGTGATGATGATGGGAAGGTGAAGGATAACGTAGGAGGTACATAGTCATGCTATTAGAATGTGACCTTGAAAGACGCCTCATTCAGCAACCTTTGTTATCTCCTCTCTGTTCCCTTCCTCTTCCTTCCTCTTTCTTCTCCCAGTCGTCAGCAGTAACAGGGATGTCACATATCGAGTATCACCACCACCACCACCACCACCACCACCACCAGCTCATCTCTTCCCTATAGACACTTCATCTACTCAATCGTTCACGACTGCTGCCCAGTTCTCCTCTTCTAACAAGGCTTCTCGTCATGTCGGTTTATTCCTTCACATTCAGTCCACCATCACCACCAGTACGATCTCTCCACCATAGATTATTTCTCTCCATGTATTCCACCATCACCAGCTCTGTTTTTCTACCATAGTTTACTCCTCTCTATCCATTCCACCACCACAACTTGTTCTGTTCTTCCTCCAACTTACCTCTCCACCTCAATTTACTCCTTCCCATTCATTCTACAATCACTAACAGCTCTGTCCTCCCACCGACGCTTCTCTCTACCAAAGTGTTTTCCTCTGTATCCTTTCCACCACCACTACTCGTCCTCTAACACAGTTCAGATCCACCTCAGTATGTGCACCACCACTATCATTTAACTCCCTCCAACTCCTCTCCACTAGTCTCCACCATATCTCCAACACCACAACTACCGTCACCAACAACAATAGCATCGCCAAGACCACCATCACTACAAGCGTTCTCAACCACCCAGTTCTCAACCACCCAACCTTCGCTTCTCCCGCCACCCTTCTTTCCCAACCACGCCACACCAACGCCCAAGAGTAACCATAGACAACTCTTCTTCTTCTTCTTCTTCTTCTTCTTCTTCTTCTTCTTCTTCTTCTTCTTCTTCTTCTTCTTCTTCTTCTTCTTCTTCTTCTTCTTCTTCTTCTTCTCCTCCTCCTCCTCCTCCTCCTCCTCCTCCTCCTCCTCCTCCTCCTCCTCCTCCTCCTCCTCCTCCTATCCCCTCTTCTCGCCTCATCGCCTTTTTCTTGAGTCATCCATCTTTGTTTACGTTTTCTTTGTCTTCTTTCATCACCTTCACCTCCAGTGTTGATCTCCATTTTCTCCCTTTGTTCATTTGACTCATTTCTTTGTCACGCACATAATGGAAGTTGATTTAATAGCATGTATGTATGTGTCTATCTGTGTGTGTGTGTGTGTGTGTGTGTGTGTGTGTGTGTGTGTGTGTGTGTGTGTGTGTGTCAGTTCTTCCAAGTTTTATATAAGGGGAGTATTGAATAATTTACGTATTTGTTTATCTTCAAGAGTACTTATTATCATTATTTTTTTCCCCGTTACTTTTTTAAGAACCGAAAAAAAAAAATTACCTCAGCAATGTTCATAAAGAAACGGAAAAAGCAAAGCAGGAAAATGTTAAAAGGAGACGGGGAAGAAAATGAAAAGAGAAGGAAAGAGAAGAGGCAGGAAAATAAAGAAGAAAAGTTAGGACATAGAAAACTAAAAGGAGGAATAAGAACAGTGAGAAGAAGGAAAGAAGAAGAAGAAGAAGAGGAGGAGGAGGAGGAGGAGGAGGAGGAGGAGGAGGAGAAAGACGAAGTAAAAAAAAAAAGAAAAGGATAAGGAAGATGATGATAATGATGATGATGAGGAGGACGAGAAGAAGGAAGAAGAGCACTTGTAAAAGAAGGAAGATGAAAACCAACATAGAGAAGTAGTAGAAATAAAAATTACTTGAGAATAAGAGAGAGAGAGAGAGAGAGAGAGAGAGAGAGAGAGAGAGAGAGAGAGAGAGAGAGAGAGAGAGAGAGAGAGAGAGAGAGAGAGAGAGAGAAGGAAGAGCCTCGGTAGTAGCAGAGGAGAAGGAGGAGTAGGAGTAGAGGGAGGGAGAGGATGAAGAAATGAGGCGGAGCAGGAGGAGCAGGAGGAGGAGGAGGAGGAGGAGAATGTGTACAATTTTCTGAGAACTGTGCAACGCTGAGAAATGATTAATAGCTCTTGCGTGCCATAGGGTTAAATGACTTGGATAATGAGATGAGGCTGGTATTGCTGCCGGTGGTACTAGTGGTGGTGGTGGCGGCGGTGGTGGTGGTGGTGGTGATAGTTATGGGGCAGGTAGAAGTAGTAGTGGTAGTTGTAGAAGCCAGGGGGAAGTAGTGGTAGTGGTGGACGCAGCAGCAGGAGAGTAGTAGTTGTGGTGATAGTCTTGTGATAGTTGTGGTGGTAGGTGGTAGTGGTAGTAGTAGTAGTAGTAGTAGTAGTAGTAGTAGTAGCAGAGTGGACGTGAATATTAAACAAGCCAACAATCTCACCATTGAAATACCCCAACTATAAAAATAAGCAAATAAAACCAGCCCCCCCCCAAAAAAAAAAAAAAAAAAGAAAAATACGAACTATCAGATTTTTTTTTTTTCCCTTCATCATATGCTTTTTTCCTCGGAGTCCTCAAAGTCTTACGTAATTTATGGGATTTTAAGAATACTATTATTACCATTTTCTTTTAAACTCGATCCGCAGCGACATCTGGAGGACAGGAACCGAGAATAACGAGGCAGGAATGTCAGGTTTTACAGGTACATTCTCATACCTGCAGGTCAGGCTACTGTAGACGAGGAGGAGGAGGAGGAGGAGGAGGAGGAGGAGGAAGAGGAACAGGAAGAAGAAGAAGAAGACGATAAGGAGAAAACCATCGAGGAAGAATAGGAATAAGACGAAGACGAAAAAAAATAGAGTAGCAGGAGGAAGAAGAGGGATAGGAGGAGGAGGAGGAGGAGGAGGAAGAGGGGATGAAAGAAGAGGAAGACGATAAGGAGAAAGACATCAAGTAGGTATAAGAAAACGATGAGGAGTAATTTGAAGGAGACGAAGATGAAAAAAGAGAATAAGAGGAGGAGGAGGAGGAAGACGATAAGAAGAGACACATCAAGAAGGCATAAGAAGACAGCGAGGAGGAATACAAAGGAGACAAAGATGAAAAAAGAGAGTAAATAGCACCAGCAGAAGAAGGAAAGAAGAGGAGGAGGAGGAGGAGGAGGAGGAAGAGGAGGAGGTGGAGTCGGAGAAGCAGAGAAGGATGTCTAGGAAGGCTGTAGTATTATGTTTTTTACCTCTGTGTGTTGTCGGGGCAGAGGGAGAGTTGCAAGAGGAGGAGGAGGAGGAGGAGGAAGAGGAAAGGAAGATGGGGAACAACTAGAAGGAGGAGGAGGAAAGGAGGAAGGGGGGAAGAAAGGGAGGTACAAGACAAACTACGCGAATGGTAATAGCGCAATTATACAAATACTTTGCCTCAAACGACCGCAAATGGCGCACCTTTTGTTCTCCGCCTGTCCCCTTATGAATAACTATAAGCCCAGCCCGGCCAAATTACACCCCTGCCCGGCCCTCCCGCCCACCCGACTCCACCCGCACGGCACCCACACCGCCCACGAAGCGCCCACGAACAACAGACCCACCTCACCACTCGACCTCCGTCTGTCTGGGGGTGTCAATCGCCCACGCTCAACATCAATACCGCGAGGGGGTCGAGTTGAGAGGAGCGGCCGCGGTCAGGTAGATGGAAGAAGGTACGGCAGGTGAAGTGTAAGGGCCTGTATTTTGTAACGTTTTTGTTCTCTCTCTCTCTCTCTCTCTCTCTCTCTCTCTCTCTCTCTCTCTCTCTCTCTCTCTCTCTCTCTCTCTCTCTCTCTCCACGACTATTTTCAAAGGCCATAGAAATGATTAGCGGGGTTTTCAAGACCGTTTCTCATTCTAATAATGTAGAAATCTTGTTAGCCTGTCACTAGAACCATGAAAAAAAAAATCCCTCTTTAAAACCTGTGTAACTTCAGCTAAAACCTTTTGAACGTAGTGGAGGTGCGGGGAAAAAGTGATTCAAAATATGGTCTTAACAGTGACGGCTACTGTAGGAAGATGACTTGGGCTCTTTATTTTAATATCATTCGAAGAGCCGAGATCCTTTCCACTGTACCTACCTATCACCTACCTGTACTTGTGTGTGTGTGTGTGTGTGTGTGTGTGTGTGTGTGTGTGTGTGTGTGTGTGTGTGTGTGTGTGTGTGTGTGTGTGTGTGTGTGTGTAACCTGAGGGGGAGTGAATTATATTATCTTGACAGCAACTATAGAAAGACGACGCAAGCTTCTGTTTCTTCTCCTATACTCGTAATTTCTGGGAGTCGCGATCTCTTCCACTGTACCTACCACCTACCTGTACCTGTGTGTATGTGTGTGTGTATGTTTGTGTGTACCCTGAAGGGGAGTGAATTATATCATCTTCTCGAGGTATTTTCAGGTGCGAGGGTCGTCCACTGAGTAGCAGAGGGAGTGGATGGAGTGGGAAGCTAACTTATACCATTCAGGTGTTCTTGTGGATGTTGCAGGAGAACTCTTATTATATACAAGGTGTTTCTTGACAACCCCGACGCTCGTTCATTATTTAACAATTTCACGGGGCACTAACCTGTTTTTCTCTGTTCGGGAGCCGCTAACCCTGGCTTCCCCCACCCTCCCCG
>NC_087161.1:21751022-21753522 GCF_035594125.1 Scylla paramamosain | reverse complement strand
TGGACAAGCGTAAACCTAAATGTGGAAAGTTTAGTTGTAATGTCACCAAATAAACATAAGTTGCAGCAATGCTCATCATGATCACTTTGTTTTTCCTCCTTTGGTTGAGTATTGCAGTGCTGTATTAGTGACTGCTGTTCGTGTCCACTGTATTGTTACATTTCTAGTTTTCTTTCTTTTTTTCTCTCTCTCTCTTTTTCGATGGCCACTTAGTCTTACAGAATTTAAGTCTTAGTTGTAATTTTTCATGTTCACTGTATTTTTCGTATTCTTATTTCTATTTATTTTGTTTTTATTCAGTAGCCACTTAATCTTAAAAAATCCAATTCTTATTTATAATTTCCCATGACTATTAACTTCCTAACTTATGAAATTATTATTAAACATTAGCTAACATTGCTCTGCACATTCACCTCAACTTCGTATATTTTCATACATATAGTCATCTTATTAATAAAATGCAGTGAACACCGCTTCAGATTTCAATACCATATCATGCAGTCATGCAATATTCGCTTCAGGAAAGGAATAGTAAGTCTATTAGTTAATATATCTCCTCGCATTCTTAATAACTGCCGATTTTCACACGTGTCATCTCGTAATCATTGAACAGCGTCTCAGGTTCCAACGCTATCACGCAATACTCACTTCGGAAAAAAAAAAAAAAATTAAAGCCATTAGTTAACATCATTCCTCACACACGTAATCATTCCACTAATTACAGCGAACCAAATATTGAACACCGTATCAGATTCCAGCTACGCATCACGCGGGCAATGTTCACTTCAGGAGAGGAATGTTGAGACCAGTTGGAAGCAGATCAAGAAGTGCTACAGTGACCGCATCGCTTGAATAAATTCCTAACCCGAGACCAAACACGTTCATTGCCTCACCTCTAATTTCTGGCTTTGTTTTGGCGTTCAACTGAAGGAAAAGAGCGAGACTTGTATATTATCACCGGTTCTTAGTGCTCGAGGATGGAGGCTTAGCGAAGGAGAGGTAGGAGGAGGAGGGGGTTGGAGAGAAAGAAGGAGGTAAGGAGGGGGAGGGTTAGAGAGAAAGAGGGAGGTAAGGAGAGAGTTTAAGACCCAGCGCTGGATGGAATGATTAGTGAAGATTGCCATTGGCGCCGTAAGATGGGAAGGGATGAAGGGACGGCTGGAGAGAAGATTGGGGAGATAAAAAAGGATGGGAGGGAGGGAAGGAGGGTGGGAGGAAAGCTGCTAGGCGAGGGAGAAGTAGAGGGAAGGCTGTTTAGCTTAGAGGGAAAGGTAGGGAGGATATTTCTCGGCGCAGAGGTAATTATAAAGAAAAATACTTGATGAGATTAAGAGTGGGACTTATTTAGGGAGGGAAAAAATCGACAGACGCCACGAAAAGGAAGGTAAAGAAGGGACAGAAAAGAACGAGGAGGAAGTAAAAGGGAGAATCTTAGAGTTGATAGAGGTAAGAAGATGGAATTAAGGATAAAGGGAATGATAGAGTAAGAATAAATAAGAAAAATAAAAAAACGGGAAAATATAAGCAATAAATAAATGGAAAGCAAAATGTAGACAGATTAAAAAATGCGGTAAACAAAAAAGAAGGATAAATTAGGAAGCAAGATATAGACAGACGAAAAGGCGAGATAAAAGTAGAAACAGGAAACTAAGATGAAAAAATGAGATAAGGAATGAGGGTGGAGAAACCGGCGTGGAGGAGGAAGTAGAGGGGGAGGAGGAGGAGGAGAAGGAGAGAGACCAACCCTCACTAACCAGATGACAAACAAAGGCGCATCGGGAAAGGCCACAGCGTGCCTTATCACGCATCCCACAGATACATTCCCTATGGACCAGCTAAAAGGGAACATATTTCACGAGCCTCCACCCCCTCCTCTCTCTCCTTTCCTTTCCTCCCCTTCCGTCCTTCTCTCCCTCCTGTCCCCCTCCGGCAACCTCTCTTAACGCTCTTTTTCTTCCCCTCCTCTTACCACACCCCTTGTCATTTCCTTCCCTCTTTTTCTTGTTTTGTCTTCCGTTTTCTTCCTTCTTGCACTTTCTCTCTTACAAATTCCATGCTTTCTTCTCACTTCCCCCACAAACTTCTCTTTTCCTAAACTTCCCTCATTCTCAAACCACTTTCCTACACCTCATTTTGTTCATCCCTTATTTCAAATTGCCACATTTTCTCGCTCCTTCTTATCGCTTGCTTTCTACTTACCTTTCTTTCGTTGCCTCTTGATCGCGCTCTCTGCTCCGCTCCTCCCTCACGTCTCCTCAGAGTCATTCCCTTGTTTCCCTTCATTTCAGCACCTTCGATTACCTTACACTGCCCATCCTCCTCCCCTCACTTCCCTTTTCTTTCTCTCTCTTTCTCTCTCTCCCAAGTCGTCACCATTCCCATCAGCACGACCGTGAAAGAGAGAGAGAGAGAGAGAGAGAGAGAGAGAGAGAGAGAGAGAGAGAGAGAGAGAGAGAGAGAGAGAGAGAGAGAGAGAGAGAGAGAGAATCAACTCACTTTG
>NC_087161.1:21743522-21748522 GCF_035594125.1 Scylla paramamosain | reverse complement strand
GACTTTTACGTTCAGGTATGTCTTTTGATCTTTCGTTACGGAATGTGCTCATGAGGTTTATAAGTGACTGTGTGTGTGTGTGTGTGTGTGTGTGTGTGTGTGTGTGTGTGTGTGTGTGTGTGTCTAACTTGCGATTTCAAGCCATGCCTTTCCTTATTATTCATATCATTATTATTATTTATTGTTATTTTATTTTATTTATTTTTTTATTTATTTATTTATTTTATTATTTTATTTTTTTTTATTTTTTTTTTGTATGTACGTAATTTGGAACTTAGGCTCTATTGGTGAAAGCTATGCCATCTAAAACTATCAGCATATCATTGGAACATCATGACCTGAAACATGTATTCGAATTCCCGACAAGACAACTGAATAGTTAAACAGTTTACAGTTAAATAGTTTACAGTGTAATTATACTTGTACTGCTCTGACCACACCTGAGTATCTCGGAGCAACTTATCAGGGTCTTTACAGTCTAATATGTATGTACTTGTTAATGACTTCCTGTTTGAGTTTCACAGGTTTTTCGCGTTCTGTCATGGCTCCCATACATGCCTTCCCTTTATACTTCCCCTCTCATCCTTATTAATTTTCCTCTTTATTTTTTCTATCTTATATTTTCCTCCTCACCTACGTTTATGTATCTCCGACATTTACCTTTTCTCTTCTCTAATATTTATGTGCTTTTGTAATTGTTCTTTCCCATCCTCTACATTCCTCCCTTTCACCCTTTCCTTTTCTGCTTTTTTTTTTCTTTCTACTTGTCTGATCTCCACATCTTGTATCACCTCCACCATTTTTCTCTATTCAAGTCACACCTTCCCATCCTTTCCTACCTTCCCTTCCTCCCATACATCCTCTCCTCCGTCTCCACTTCCTCCCTGCTTCTCAAATCACACCTCATCCTCTCCTTCCCTTACATCCCTCCCCCTCCTGCTCCCTGCCTGCCATCCCTGCGATGTCCATGTCTGCAGCCTCCTCCCGTTACCTCCCCGGGGGTGTGCAGCGACCCTCCACGGCCTTCCCTTAACAACCCCTGACCTCGTAACCTTACTGAGCCTCGCCCCGTCCCGTTACCTCTTGACCAAAACTCGTTTGCGACGTGTTTCGGCCAATTTCACGCTGTCTGTTGGAAGGAGTAGTGGTGGTGGAGGTGGAGGAAGAGGAGGAGGAGGAGGAAGCGGGGGGAGTGGAGGAGGTGGAAGAGAGGAGTGGAGGTGGAGGTAAAGGCTGAGGCATTTTTAGCTTCGTTGCTCGAGTGTGTGTGTGTGTGTGTGTGTGTGTGTGTGTGTGTGTGTGTGTGTGTTTCTTGCTACGCCCCGGATTAATTGTCCTTTCCTAGGTTAGAAAAAATGCTCAAGAGGGAGGCAGGGAGGCAATGAGGGAGGCAGGGAGGGAATGAGGGAGGAAGGGAGGGAAGGAAGGCACAACTATTTTGCCTAATTGATAGTCATTTATGCAAAGCCTAAATGGTTTGCGCAAGACTTGTAATTTCGGGTTTACTTGTTTTCAGGGATGTTGTTGTCTCGGCTTTTCCTCTTGTTGTTCTTGTTGATGTTGTTGTTGTTGTTGTTGTTGTTGGTGGTGGTGGTGGTAGTGGTGGTACTGGTGGTGTTGTTAGCTGTTGTGGTAGTGGTGGTACTACTACTACTACTACTACTACTACTACTACTACTGTTACTACTACTACTACTACTACTACTACTACTGCTACTACTACTACCACCACCACCATCGCTTCCACCACCATGACCATTTTTGCACAAACAACTTAACGACCAGAACGACCATTGCTGTCACTAACAACTGTTGTGCTATAGAAGCTTCGACACGCCTAACACTCACTCAATACCAGCCTCGAAAACACTTCACCAACACCATCTCCTCCTCTTCCTTCAGCTTCTCTTCCTCCTCCTCCTCCTCCTCCTCTATTTGAAGGGCGCGCTCCTCCCGTCACCGCCGCCAAGAAGTGGACCTCAAGGATTACCTAGTGTTTTGTTTTGATCCGAAGTCATCTTGTTCGCTGTCACTTGCACCTCGTGGTCATTGTTCTTTGTTTTTGTCCCTCCCTATTGTGTATGAGAGAGAGAGAGAGAGAGAGAGAGAGAGAGAGAGAGAGAGAGAGAGAGAGAGAGAACGTAGATAAATGTATGCGTGGAAAAAAATTTACCTGCAGCTTTTATTCCTTTGCTTATTTCCTTTCACGTTCAAATTTCTCAGTACAAAGTATTTCTCCCTGTCGTAAAATTAAATGTAACACTAAGAAAGAAAAGGATGATACGAAACATTATAATTATGAACTAGTATAATATATAATTACTAAGTTGTCAGTGAATCGGCCTTACAACTCTCCAAACCACTCGACAAAGTTTCAGTCTTCTCAGGCTCATAATTTCGAATCTACTCTTACGAGGCTTCAATCCACTATTTCCGATCCTCCTCCTCCCCACCAGTCAGATTGTAGTTGCTGTTCGGGGACCACGCTCCTCGCCTTCTGCATCTCCGCCTCGTCCACCTCATCCGCCGTCTCCAGCAGGTCTTACCAGTTGTGGAGGTGCGTGAACATAACACACTCCCTAATTAAGTAGCCTTGAAGTGTCTGCCCCTCAAACCCTCGTAAACGTTAAGTAAAAGCATTCCCCCTTGCATAGGCTTTTGTCCCCGGCGTCTCCAGTCTCGTAAACACGCATAAACAACACAAACGACGGACGGGGTAAGTTAGCCAGGATTCTTGACCCGTGTATACTAGATAGCGAGCGTCACGACTCTCTAGCTTATATATATTTTTTTTTTTTTCAATTTGCCTAAGCTTCCTTGAGCCGCGGTCCCGTGGGTCGCTTAATGCCTGGGATACTTGCATTAAACCCGAGCCTTTTGGAGTTAACTGTCGCTCCGAATGCATAAATCAGTCTGTTGTCTCGTCCAGCCGACCAGTTTTGGGGAAAATAAGATCAGTGGAGGTGCTGGAGGAAAATAAATGCCGGCCTTAAATATATATGAGTAAAGTTTCTAAAATATTTTGCGGGAAGAACTGGCCACTTGTGGATATTTCGATTTGTTGAATGTTGAAGTATTAGTTTTTGTTCGAGACCTTGGTGAGTTTTGGTTCAGAAGATGCATGAATTGTAACCATTAGTTGTTTTTTTCTTGCCTGAGTATTTTGTCTACGTGTGGAGGTATGTGCCTCACTTATTACTGAATGGTGTTAATGAATGGACATGAGTATTGAAGTGGTATAGGTGGGTACTATAATGACAGACACAGAATAAGATACAGACAACAGCAGGCTAGTATGTATCGTATAAAGTATAGGAAAAAGAACTTGTCTGAATCGTCTGTATCAGCAACATCCAATGATAGCAATGTTCGAAGAAAGCAGAGTGGAGTAGTGGCTGTAAAAATTAAAGCTATACCTTAACATAGAAATAGCACTGTGCCTATAGAGTAGTGTAGGATCTGGAAATCAATATATGGATGAGAATGTGACGAAGAGCAAAAAATGAAAAAAAAAATGGAAAGATGACAAAAAAAATATACAACTTATTACAGTTGTTCTCTTAAACGAAGCCAATTTACAAAACTGCCTCCTCCTCCTCCCTTCCTTCCTCCTCCCTATCTTTCTCCTCCTCCTCCTCCACCCTCCCAACCATTTTCCGCCTCCTCTCAACCTTTTAAACTCAATTGTTATCATTGTTCCATAGGTACATTTTTCTCAGTTTTCAGGATTTTCAAGAGAATATCTGTAGGGTTGAAAAAAAAATAAAGAATGATGGACAGGAGAGAAGGGAAAGGAAGGGAAGGGAAGGTTAGGGAAGGAAAGGGAAGGGAAGAAGAGTGAAGAGGAGGGAAGGAAAGAGGTGGGGCATGAAAGAAAGAGAAGGAGAATAGACAGGAGGGAAGAGAAGGGAAGGAAAGCATTTAAAGGAGGGAGAATGAGGAGTAGAAGATGGAATGAAGGGAAAGAGCAGAGAAGGGGATAAAGATGACACACACACACACACACACACACACACACACACACACACACAGAGAGAGGATGGAAAGGAATTCATGTGCAGACTTAACATCTTTTTAAAGCTTTTTAAATAGAGTTGTTGACGCAGGTAATGGGCGAGCACCGCAGTACAGGTGACCGCAGGAATGTGCTCGGCAGGGGAATGATAATGATGATAACAAGTGCTTTTGTGTTTCCCGCGCTGAGAGAGAGAGAGAGAGAGAGAGAGAGAGAGAGAGAGAGAGAGAGAGAGAGAGAGGAATAGCTGTTACATTGGGTTGGTGTAATTCTCTCTCTCTCTCTCTCTCTCTCTCTCTCTCTCTCTCTCTCTCTCTCTCTCTCTCTCTCTCTCAGCAGCCATCGTCACTTCATAACTCTCAACTTTTCCCCTTAAAGAAAAAAAAAACATCCAACATCGACTGTTCTTCCTGAACCCACGATCGATTCCTTGAAAACAAACATCTGTGGGTTCTGCTGCCGCGGCTTCTACAGGGGAGTTTAATCTTGAATAAGACGGGATTGAATAGTATAGAAATAGGATTAGGCATCTGATTCGTGAAATAGGATGTAAGGATCTCCTATGTGGGCTTCCCCTGATATCTCCTGGTGAATAGTGTGAGGAGGAGGAGGAAGAGGAGGATGAATAGGGGGAGGAGGGAAGGAAGGAAGAGGTGGTGGTGGAAAGGGAAGGCTGAAGAGGGCGGTGTCAAAGGTCATTCCTTAAATCCTCTGGGATAACCCTTTGTTGCAACGGTGTGGGTCTCTCTCTCTCTCTCTCTCTCTCTCTCTCTCTCTCTCTCTCTCTCTCTCTCTCTCTCGTCTGCATTACGTGTTTTTTTTTCTGGGTTCTTTCTGGTGTTTGATTTAATTCATTACTGTAATAGCCATTTTCATACTGGTTAACACCTGTGCAAAGACTGTAAAGCACGTGTAACGACAATTTACACACACACACACACACACACACACACACACACACACACACACACACACACACACACAC
>NC_087161.1:21708522-21738522 GCF_035594125.1 Scylla paramamosain | reverse complement strand
ACACACACACACACACACACACACACACACACACACACACACACACACACACACACACACACACACACACACACACACACACACACACACACACACACACACACACACACACACACACACACACACACCTTGTCCATAGAGCGAAGGAGTCGTAAGCAGCAGTCCCAAGTGAGGAAAGTTGAGAGAGAGAGAGAGAGAGAGAGAGAGAGAGAGAGAGAGAGAGAGAGAGAGAGAGAGAGAGAGAGAGAGAAAAGATACCCTCAGGCAAGCAGCAGCAGAGAAGTCCTGAAATGGTCCAAAGTTGCTCCCAAAACGTGCTTCTCTCCCTTCCTTCCTCATGCGTCTTGGAGGAAGTAAAGGACCGGCTTTCTACTTCCCTATGCCTCCTTTTCTATTCTTTTACTCTTCCTTCGCTACTTGCCTTCCTCTTCTCCCTCTTTCTGGCCTCTGTCTCTCTCCTTCATTTCTTCCCGTTCCCCCTCCCTCTTCCTCGGGCAATGGTGCAAGTTGTGACGGACGGAGCCGCGGGGAGTGGCTGGCTGCAGGGAGTCTGGGAAACGAAGGTTATTTTCTTGATTATTCCTGCTTGCTGCCTTAGAGAGAGGGAGAGGGGGAGGAGAAAGGGAGGGAGAGGGGGAGGAGAAATGGAAGGAGAGGGGGAGAGGGATAGACAGGCAGGCCAAATGGACAAAAAATGTACCGTTTCCGAAGTGAATGATAAATTTCTTGCCATTTTTTTTTTCATGTCATCTTCCATTCCTTTTCTTCCTTCCCTCTTCCTGACTTTGATATCTCCCCTCACTTTCCCTTTAACTTTGGTCATTCTCTCTCTCTCTCTCTCTCTCTCTCTCTCTCTCTCTCTCTCTCTCTCTCTCTCTCTCTCTCTCTCTCTCTCTCTCTCTCTCTCTCTCTCTCTCTCTGCCCCCACCCTCCATATCCCTCCCTTTCCTCTTTTCTCCCCATTACCTTCTCCCTCTTCTGCCTTCATCCATCTCCGTCTCCTCCCTACTTTCTCCATCCCTCCTTGTCTCTCTCTCTCTTTCTCCCTGGCCAGTACATGCGCGATTTAAGCAGAAGAATGAGTGATGTCTCAACCCGATGTTCAGAGACTCATAAAACCCTGCGCAGCCCTAATAAGCTCGGTCATTGGGCCTCCTTTAGCCTCCCTCCCTCTGCCGCCTCCACCTTCCATCTCTCCTTCCCTACCCTGAAGGAGTGAATGGACTGGACGCTTGCCAAATGCCTCCTCCGTGCTTCGTCGGCGGTGAGTAGGGGTGTGGTGGGGAGACTTGTGGTGGTGTGCGGTGGGGTGGGGTTAAGGTGCACAGGGTAGGTGGGTGGGGAGGCCGCGGAGGTACTCGTGGGAATAAAGGCATGGAAATGAATAGGTCAGAAAGCATGAATAGAAAGTTGAGAGGTGGAAGTGGGGGAGTAAGAGAAGGAAAGCATACTGTAGGCGTGTAGGAACCCAGAATAGGGATAGCAAATTAATAAGAGGTTTGTTGGCTAATCATTACGAGGTTACTTGCTTGAGAGGGTGGGCTGTTGTGCTTTACTGATCTTTGTTGTTAGTGTGAGTGCAGATAGAAGGCACCTCCTTATCCATCTCTCCTCCTTACCTGTACACTGCTGACTGGACAGAGTTAGGACGTTATGTCTGATAAAGAAAAAAAAGGGGGGAGAAGGAAAGAAGAACCATTTAAGTGATGAGTATGAAAAATGACAAATTAAATCGATATTGGAAAAAATCAAATCAGCTTTTAGAGAGAGAGAAAGAGAAAGAGAGAGGGATAAATACGTTGTCTGAATGAAATCACTGAACACATTAGAAAAAAAAAAAAAAATTACCTTCCATTTTCAACCACCGATGAAGGAGAACAAAGACGAAAACCTCTTCCTCCCCGTCACAACAAAAGCGGCCAGCACAGTCCCAGTTATCTCTTACTCATGTGTTGGTGCGCCGCTTCTTGCCATTTGCGATTCTCTCCCTGCCGCTTTTCTTTTCTCTCCAGACTCGAATTTAGGTGACTGCAAGAATTATGTGTAGTTTTGCGCAGTCGTAAAAAATGTACAACGCTCAATTTTCCGCCGCAGTCGACGATAAACGGCAGAATTACGAGTTACTTGCGGTTGCCTCAAATGCTACTTAGGGATGACGCGAAAGAGCCATTGAGAGAGAGAAAACGTGTGCGTAATGAGGCACCGAGGGGAGGACTAAGATAAAGCGGGCCGCACACTAACAAAACCACGTATCCTCTACCGCTAGTCCACATCACCGACAGAGCAGGCGGCAAAGGTATAAATTTGGCCAATCTAGAGCCGCCACTCCGACCCAGGTCCATATACCGTCTCTAATTGGCTGTTAATTACCATTTAGAACTGTCAGCGCCGTCCTGCCTCGCGTCCATACCTCACTGACAACAGCAGATCCACAACACCACGCAAATCTCGACCTTACAACTCCGCTACTTTAGTCTGTGAGTCCTTGAGTGCAAAGTCCAAGTGACGTTTGAAATGTTACAGTCTGGACAGAGGGGGTGGAGGACAGCGCCGGGGTGTCTGCTGCTAAGGACTTTGGTCTCTGTGTCATCTGTGAGTAAGGCTGCAAATGTTGTCCTTGTATGGCTTGTTCCTTGGGAGTTTCTGGCTTGGACGTGCTATTACTGAATGGGGGGAGGAGGTTAAGGGAGGAGGGTGGGAGAGGCTTGGGTCGGCTGGATCGATGAAATTGTGATTGTTTAATTGTACGTGAATTCTGGACCGGCCGCGCCTCTCTCTCTCTCTCTCTCTCTCTCTCTCTCTCTCTCTCTCTCTCTCTCTCTCTCTCTCTCTCTCTCTGTGTGTGTGTGTGTGTGTGTAGTGAGGGTCACTCCCGGAAGTCAGTGACAATCAAAATACGAAGTGCATGGTTTATTTAAGCGAGATTAGCGTGACGCTCGAGCACAAACTTTAGCATTCTCTCCACCATCCCCTCCCTCATTATTGAGAGAGAGAGAGAGAGAGAGAGAGAGAGAGAGAGAGAGAGAGAGAGAGAGAGAGAGAGAGGACGTGTCTAAGATGGTTAGTCTTGCTCATTTATTTATATTGTCATTCATATTATGATTACTTAATTTTTTTTTAATCGCTGGAATTTTTTTTGTTTCGTACTCATTGTCAAAAGGAATTAAAATAACACTGGGTTATTATTTTTGTATTGTGAACATAAGTGGAAGTTTTGGTTGTGCAGTTTATTATATTTTGATTTTAGGCAAGTAGGAAAAGGTGTGTGTGTGTGTGTGTGTGTTTAAATGGGAGGTCATAGTAATATACTCACGTTAGTATCTCTCTCTCTCTCTCTCTCTCTCTCTCTCTCTCTCTCTCTCTCTCTCTCTCTCTCTCTCTCTCTCTAAAACACACACACACACACACACACACACACACACACACACACACACACACACACACACACACACACACACACCCGACGCGCCTCGCCCTGTCCGTGCCACCAGACACCACAACAAAATAACGCCCCTGAAGGCGCCGCGCACGGACCGGTACAGACTCAGTGCGATTCCCACCATGGTGCGAGCCATCAATCGTTAGTATTTCCCTCCTAGATTAGTCTTACCGTTAGGATTAATGTTAAGTTTTTCCCCATCCCCTATGTACATTTTCAGTTTGTCAACTGCCTAAATAATAAACCGTTTATTATTATTATTATTTATTATTATTACACACACACACACACACACACACACACACACCGGAGGAGGAGGAGGAGGAGGAGGAGAAGGAGGAGGAGGAGGAGGAGGAGGAGGAGGAGGAGACTTTTCAGGGTTGGTTCCAAGATCACACTAAATCAGAATTCACGTCAACCTGGCGTGGCGAATTTCTCTTCCTCTTCACCTGATTGTCTCGAGTTACCTGGGACGCGCGCACCTGGAGGAACACCTCAGGATTTGGCGCCCACACAAGCAAGAGATGGACGATGAGGGAGACAGGGGGAGAGAGGGGGAGGGAGAGGGAGAGGGAGAGGGAGAGGGAAAGGGAGGCAGACGTGAGGACCACCCCGCACCTGTCTAAATGCTCTTAATGTGTCATCTGTAATTAAGGCTTCTGATCAGCTGGGTGAAAGGAGTGAAGGAATGAGTAAGGGAGGGAGGGAGGGAGGGAGAGAGGGAAGGCTGGTGAGGTGGGGAGGGAAGGAAGGGACAGAGGGGAAGGTTGGTGAGGGAGAAAAGGAGAGAAAGATGAAAGGGAGACAGGGAGGGAAGGGAGAGACAAGGAGAAAGAAAGAAAGAGGCATGAGATGGGAAGGGAGACATGCAAGATAATTGTGAAGCGTAAAATTTGAGAGAAATTAAGAGTAATTTCTCTTGAGTTAATTTATATATTATTCTTAAATCAGCAGATAAATAATAATAAATGATTTAAGACAGTGAAGAGGCCACTTAATGTATCAAGTAGACTTACAACTTTGCGTGTGAAGGGGGATAAAAAAAAATCTTGTAAAGGAAATCATCGTTTGCAGCATTGGAGTTGAGAAGAAAATGTTAATATACTTCAGGCTAAGGGAAACTGAAGCGAAATTATCACGACTCTAAATTAAATAGGAACTGAGGTAGAAGACGAAAGAGAACTGAGGTAGAAGACGAAAGAAGAAAGAAGAGGAGAAGGAGCAAAGAGAAGATAACTAACAATGGAAGAGAACAAAAATAAAAAGTCAGCCATGGAGGAGAAATAAAGGAAAAATCTGGTAAAGAAACACGAAAAACAAGAAGAATGGAGGGGAGGAAAATCTAGTGAAGGAGGAGGAGAAGAAGGGAGAGGGAGAGGAAGAGGAGGGGGAAGGAAATAATGGCGACAGAGGTACCTGGCGTGGCCACTACTGGGCGCTATGTCAACAGTTTGTCCTTATCGGCAGTCTACACACCCCCTCCACAAACACTGCCGCCGCACACACCCCTACCGTTATTTTTCACTCTCTCTCTCTCTCTCTCTCTCTCTCTCTCTCTCTCTCTCTCTCTCTCTCTCTCTCTCTCTCTCTCTCTCTCTCTCTCTCTCAATAATGCTAAATCGAAAATCACCTAAAAATAGACAATAGAAATTAAAATATACGGGAAAAAACGTGTTCACTATTTTTTGCATTGCTTTTACTTTATTTCTGTTATTTTTATTCACTTAATCCATATGTCGCAGCGTCGTCCCTATTCCTATAAACTATGAACACGGAGGGGAAGTAATAGGCAAGGGACGAAGAGGCGCTGTCGAAAGGCGCAAAATTCCATAAAAAGAGGGTCATTCTTGCTTTTATATGGCATTTAGTCCCCCTCTAAAGATACTTTCGAGAAGGACGTGCGGGGGAGACGAAGAGGGTTGGATCTTGCTATGAAAAGAGATACATTAAGTGAGGGATGAAAAGAAGACCTTAGGGTGGCAAGAGAAATGGAAAGTGATGTTATGAAGACTCGTAGCTGAGCGAAACGCGTGTAGTAGGAGTTCTCGAGGGTGACTAAAAGAAATGGTTTTATTTATTTTTTTTGCGTATGACTATCAGTTTTCAGAAAGGATTAAATAGAATACAACAAAGTAAAATCTTGAAGTGGTGCTTATGGAAAACAAGTAGCGAAACGAAACACGTGTAGCAGAATTCCTGGACAGTGAGTGAAAGAATTTGTTTTACTTTTCGTATGATTATAAGTTTTCAGAATGGATTAAATAGAACGCTGTAAAGTAAAATAGTCTTGCAAATGCTGGACGGAAACCCAGTATATATATGTGAGAGGAAATTCGAAGGATTTTGTTGAGAGAAAAGTAGAGAGAAAATATCTATATAACATCACAAATAGGTAGCAGCGAGGAACAGAATATTCATGAAGCTAAGGAAAGTGTGTCGCTGGTTTTAGCTTTTACCCCACAAGGAAGAAAATGTAATAAATCAAATAGTGCGTAAATAACAAACAAACAACGATACAAACTTAATGAAAAAAAAAAAAGAAATATCAAATAAGTGAGAGAGAGAGAGACTGCAAGGAAGCAGCGACTTAAAAGGATAAATACTAAACCTGAGTAAGAGAGAGAGACTAGCCACAAAATAGAAAACAAGGCAAGAGTAACACGAGAACAGAACACACAGGCATCTCGCGGCGGTGCGTTTATTTTTGTGTGAAAGTGAGTGCAGCGTGCAAGGGGGAGTGCGGCGAGGTTTTAAAGTAAGATGAGATTCTCCCTGATGAATCTTAATAGCAGAGAGAGAGAGAGAGAGAGAGAGAGAGAGAGAGAGAGAGAGAGAGAGAGAGAGAGAGAGAGGAAAAAGTGAGGAGGGGCAGTGGGGGTTAGCAGGCAGTAGGTAAACAGACAGGTAAACAGACAGACAGAGAGAAGCACACGGACGGACGGACGGACGGACGGACGGACGGACAGACACATACACACACACACACATGCACACACATTTTAATAAGATTTCAAGTAAAGTACACAGCAACTCCTTTTACCATTCCATTTTAAGACCAACTCCTGTTCATTTCCTTCCATTTCACACACGTCTCCCTTCACACCCTGTCCCTCTACACCTCTCCTTCGCCCATAACCTCTTCCCTCCCTCCCTGTTCGTTCCCCTGTTGCTGAGCCATAAACCCCGAGCTCCCTTACCCTCCCTCTTTCCCAACCCTCACACGAGCAAAAGAGTCCGTGTGGCCATAAATAATACGAGTCAACATAACCTGCAACCTACAACCGTTTGTAGACGTAATGTTGGAGAATGAGCGCGGAAAAGCAGCCAAACAGAAAGGTACTGGAGGAGATGAGAGGGAAGAAAAGGGAAGGGAGAGGGGAAGGAAAAGAGGAAAATGGAAGGGAAGGGAAGGGAAATGGAAGGAAGTGATGGAGAAAGGCAAGAGGGAGAGGAAATGAAAGGAAAGGAAGGGAAGGGGGAGGAAAGGTAGCATAGTGGTATAAGAGAGATTCAGGTCACATGTTTTTCTATTTGAATAATTTGTAATACAAGTCTCTCTCTCTCTCTCTCTCTCTCTCTCTCTCTCTCTCTCTCTCTCTCTCTCTCTCTCTCTCTCTCTCTCTCTCTCTCTCTCTCAGCTCCTTTAGAGAAGATGCTGGAAATGAACTAACAAGTGAGAATGATATTAAGAACTTAACGACTGTGACGCGTAGTTGAAGAGAAAGAGGGAAAGGAAGAGGAACTTACGGATAGGTTTAACATAAAGAAATAAGAGGGAAAGGAAGGATGCGAGGGAGGAAGGTAGATAAGGAAGAAATGTACGAGGGAGAAAGGTAGATAAGGAAGAGAATACGAGATACAAAGGAAATTAGGATGGAGAGAGGGAGCGATTTTTAGGGAGATATTATTGATTATGAAATTGATAGATGAAGTGGTGGTTGTTACTGAGAGGGAGAGAGGGATATGAGGGGAGGACGGAGAGAGAGAGAGAGAGAGAGAGAGAGAGAGAGAGAGAGAGAGAGAGAGAGAGAGAGAGGGTGGCATATAAAAAAAAAAAATCAATATTCACATATAAAACACGACACACACCAATGAGAGAGAGAGAGAGAGAGAGAGAGAGAGAGAGAGAGAGAGAGAGAGAGAGAGAGAGAGAGAGAGAAAGGTATGCTACAATCTGCTTTAGTTAGGCCCATTACCTCGATCCCTCGATAAGCAGATTACGATAATGAACTAGATATGAGTTCCCGTATTCTTGTGATTGACCTATCAGCTTAATATCACTCACCCACTTCACACACACACACACACACACACGGCTGTACATATTATAAAGGCCATGACTATAGAGTCGTTGTGAATTGTATGCCATTCAACACATTGTTTTAATATGTAAGATTCCATTAGTGTTTTACCTTTTCCGTTAATGGGTAATGTGATGAATATGTTGTCCATATGAAAATTTAAGATGTCCATTTATACTTGCATACCCACCTACGTACAGTCAACATAATCTAATACTTACAAAAGCCTCCTCGTATGCGTTCGTGAAGTCTGTATTGTATACTTATTCCGAACGAAATGCGTCTACTTGTATTTTATTATCGATCTGAGTTACAACGTCACGAGAAAGTAATTGAGAATCTTAAAAAGTAAAAACACCAATAACTGCAATCAAACTTTAAAACGTTAAAGTAACTCTAAAGAGAAGGAAGGAGGACTAGAGTTTACAACAAATCACACGAGCAGCAGCAGGCATTGCACGCACAGCGGTCTGCCTGCCATCAGCTGCCAGAAACGAAAAGAGGAAATCTGTTAATTCACCAGACACAGTTGTGCTGCGATGGAAGAGAGACAACCGCGTCCTCCCATCGGAATCTATTTGGAATATTAGTCCCTGTCCCGGGCCATTGTGCGCCGTGCATTATCCTAAGCTCGCAGCCACGTCAGGGCCAAGGGCGGGGAGGGCCGTGGGGGCGGTGACTGCTGTTGGCCACGCCGGTCTTCCCGCATTGTGGAGACGCCCAACAATGGCCCGCTGCCACCATTGTGTGGCTTTTGTACACGTTCGCCAAGTGGTCGCGGCCACTCCCTTGATTATGACGACTCCTTTATGTATTGTGGCGGTGGGGAGTGAAGGGGCGGTGGGAGAGGAAGTAGGGATGCCTGGGAGGGGAAGGCAAAGGGAGAGCCACGGAAAGAGACTGAGTCAGAGAGGGACGGAACAGAGGATGAGGCAGGTGCAGTGGAGGCATGAGGGAGGGAGGGAGAGAGGATAGGCAGTGACAGACAGGAGGCGTGAGTCACGACCTGTGCGTGAGGCAACGCTCGATCCAGGTTTGCTTATTATGAATATGAAAGAACTTTGAGATCACCGACTCTGAGTGGAATCTTGAAAATTATCACATTCAGGTGACGGAATACACACGATATCTTTGACGGCGGATCACGAGCGAGTCACCGTCTGTCTGTCTGGTCAACAAATACCATAAATGAGCGAGCAAGCATGCAACTACTTGCCTGTCAGATCTAATCTAACCTTTAGCGTACGTATATGTAACACACACATATATATATATATATGTATATAACGGGAAGAACGTAGGACTTAATTCATGAGCGTGATTTTACGCACTATGACACCAAAATAACATTGTTAAATAAACCTTGTACAAAGTACATTGTAAAATCGTTATTCTTGTAAAATAGGAAGCAAGCGCACGGTATGTACATTTTTCAGTACCGTATATTTACCACATAATGAGTGCAACTTGCTGTTTGTGAGGGGCCAAGGGGTGGGGAGGCTTGGGGTGGTCAAGGAAGCGTACTCGTAGGAGGGGAGAGAACAGCGGTTACGTAGGGGTGTAGTTACTTTGGATGTGTGAGGTGACAGGGAGGGGAGAGGGGTGTAAGGGTTTAGAAGACATTATTGGGCTATGGGAAGGGGAATAGGGGGAATGTGTATTGACCCAGGCTGTGGTAATCAAGTGTGGGTCATTTTGGGTGTTTGAGTAAGCCCTCGTAGTCCCCACTAACGTCTGTTTTTAATTGGTGCACATTAAGCCCAGAGGGGAACACACACACACACACACACAGTTCAAATGGCTAAGGTGTATCTTTAACTTAATAAGCTCCTATTTTTCAGCTGCACGTGTTGAGTATCCAGGCAAAAACTATTTACTAGCTCACAAGTATCGTGGAGGTGGTTCGTATGTAAAAAATGTGCTGCTTTCGTCCGGACTTATGCAAACTGTGGCCAGCATGTGAAGAAGCAGAGAGGAGGTACGGTTACTATTTAAGTATTAAAAGAAAGGTGGTGGTGATTTTTGTAATTGGCTTTTGAACGTGTAGAGAGAAATCGTTCGACCATTTTTATTGTTCTATTGTTATATATTATTATTATTATTATTGTACAGTAGGAATGCAATACCAAAAACATCGATGACCAAAAAATGTTGTTCTTGTCATTGCCTATATTCATCACATTAGAGATAAACTGTATAATTGGAGTCAGTCCAGCCCCTTTCCGTGTTTAGTTAGTAGTATTGTTTTTTTTTTTTTTTATTTATTTATTTATTTTTTTTATGAACTGTTAGCTCCTCTTTGTTCGTAGCTTTTCACCTAGAGCCAGTGAGATCAAGAAGCACCACGGCGCACTCTCGAGCAGAAGAACAAAGTTCACCACACTCACGGCAAGTCTTGCTTGGCTTCTGCTTGTGTAGCAAGATTTAGTTAATATGGGCATGTTTTTTTTTTTTATTCACCTAATGATTGTGAGCTGAAGATCAAAATTCACTGAATGTCAATTATGTATAACGCAAAAAAGGCAAGAAGATCAAAATTCATTGTATGTCAATTTGTATAACGCAAAAAGGCAAGAAAGTAAAATTCCTTTGATTTCTGGGTGTCTCATTGGTAGGCATCATCATTGTACGGGTATATATATATATAGCAGTTCATTGTTAACGAAGGTTTACACAACACATGCTCGGCACATCCTTAAACTTGCTACTGCATTAACTGTCTTTTGGCCTTCAGCTCCTTACCATTCAGCGATATAAAAACCATGGGAGGGTACACTTGCAATCCACAGTTTCTAGTCCACCCAGGATGATGCGGAGTTCCTTTAACTGAGACCTTTCTAGACGTTTCCCACGCCAGCTATCACGAGATAACACACACTTATCGATTTCGCTGCTGAGTGCATGTCATCATCATCATGATACTGTTGGAAAACAAACGTGCACGTTTCAATATTAAACAGTATTATTATTCCCTATATCTTCATATTTTTCCTTGATACATTCAGTTAATTACTATTGACCATACTCATTCCGTGAATTACTGATAAAAGATGAAACGGTGGTTACACCCCACTAATTGGCTTACATAAATGGCAGGAAATGTAATAAATCTTTTCTTCCAAAAAAAATTTGTACAACAATAAATCCTTCTCTTCCAAAAAACATTTCACGACAATATAACCAATATTTTATTATTAATTTAGGGTGATATACTCTCACCCGACCAAGCAGCAGGTGAAAGCATCTTAGGTTAACAAAATAGCAGCTATTGCTATATTAACATACTGATACTGCACACTCGATGCTGCTTGCTCTACGTTCTCTCTCTTTTTGCTTTATTTAGAAACTGAGTATTTATTTGTACGTGTATTCCTCATTACAAACCGTCATTAACAAAATATTTTTTTGTTTCCTGCGATATGTAGACCAAGGAGTGGGTGTAACACCCACACTGAGAGTAGTTGTATGTTCTGACACTATTGCTACTTGCCGTGGAAAAGCATCAGAGCTGCTGTATTCAGGAAGCACGTACGACAGCCTCTCTACTGCAGCGCCACTGTGACTGATGAGAAGTGGCGAATTGTGCTGGTAACAACGTAAGTGGTGTCTCACGACAACGATGTATCCACGTGAACGAACCTGTAAGAGAATTTAAGACCCATTAAAAAGAAACCAATTTTATGATGCGCGAGTTTTCTTCATGTCCTTTCCTTTTTACAGTTATATATCAATTTGAGACAGAACCATAGATGTTAGATTACCACTGATGGGAATTATTAAGAACTACGTCAACAGCGCTCACTACATTTACAGGCGAATTAAAGTAAATTATGCAAATATCTTAGAGACCGTCAAGGGAGAGTATTCTTAAAACAACATCCCTGACGACGTGGAAGTAAGTCCACTCCAATGAGCCTGTGAGCTTAGTGGAGAAGGAGTAATCTTGAATGCCTGGGTAATCAGAGCCTCCTATGCTAGGCTCTGGAATTTTTTTATTTATTTATTTTTTTATTTTTTTTTTATTATCATCACTGAGTAAAGATAGTTCTTGCAGAACTATGTTGTACATATGAATACAAATTAAAGTTAACCAGTTCATTAACTATACACCTGTCTATCACAATATTCACAGAAAAAAGTCATCTTGAGATTTTCACACACACACACACACACTTGAATTGTTCCCTTACATCAACAAAAAAAAATAAATAAATAATAATATATATATATATATATATATATATATATATATATATATATATATATATATATATATATATATATATATATATATATATATATATATATATATATATATATATATATATATATATAAACATGAAAAATTATAATATAAAAAAAATTGTTACCCATAAGAATTCATATTAGTTACCCGTAAAAATTTTGTTTTCTCTAAATCATTTTCAGAGAACGGATTCACGCGGAGACTAATGTATATACGAGTAACACATATTTAAAACATTTTCAGAGAACGTATTCACGCGGGGACTAATGTATATACAGGTAACACGTATTACGTAATATTTTACTACTACAAGCTTCTGACTTTATAGCCGACCACAACTTGCATATGTATATGTTGACTACCACCACAATCATTCCCACCATTACCACCACCACCACCACCACCACATCCTTTCATCAAATGATTAATCTCCGCTCCACCGTCTCTCCCTTCTCCTATGTATTACCACCACTAAATCCCTCCCTATACACCCACCACTTGCACTCACTAGTAGGCTCTAACGATGGACTGCTGTCTGGTAGTGACTTGTAATCACCACCACCGTCATGTCACGTGATCATCATCTTGCTGGAGATGGGCAAAGGATGGAATGGCGGGATCGCTATCTTCGGACGTCACGACACAGCTGTGGAATGGAATCATAAATAAGTAATTTTTTTCCAACCTAATTTTTGTTTATTGATGAAAATTATAAAGACAGAAGCACTTATTCCCCTTTCAGTTTCATCAATATTCTTTGCACAGTTTTTACCATAACACTTGATTCAACTTTCCCCCCCCCCCCCCGACTTGCTAGAAAGCAATGACACCAAAAACGATGAGGTTGGCACAATACGTAGGTGGGCTTTGCTTGCCGGGAAGTGCCAGGCCTGATAGTCGGCGTGGGGACGCAACACTCAGGAGGCTGTCCACCCGCGTCATTATCGACGGCTTGTTAGTGCAACCAGACCGCTCCCTTATAACTGGCCTCCATAAACTCAACCTAGAAAAAAAATAAATAAATAAATAAATAATCGCAATAGAAAAATAATAAAGGATTTTTCATAAAATTCAGTAAACTAAAATAGCAAGGTGGACTGCCCGTCAACTTTTAAAATACTGTATTTTTGTTTTCAAACTTATCCTTTTTCCTATATGGAAAAAAAAAAAAGTTTTTTTTATTTCATCCCTTGCTAAGAAATAAGTTATGAATGACAATGTTGTCAGACTACCAGAAGTGAACATTAATTATTTAGTAATCAGTGAATTTGAACTGTTCCCTCGAGTCAAAACAAGATTATAAAAAATAAATAAATTATAATAAATTCCATGAGAGAGAGAGAGAGAGAGAGAGAGAGAGAGAGAGAGAGAGAGAGAGAGAGAGAGAGAGAGATTCCCCTTATAACTTTCATTTTCTTTGTCAGATAATTTCAGAGAGAACGTAGCAAAGCGTAAACTAATATATACATATGTTATCACGGTTTTTATTTAACCGATTGCTGCAACCTAAACTGACCACAGTGCCTGTCACAACAGGCATAAAAAGAAAGACTGTGGAAGAGGCGTCGCCCTCCACCACCACTACCACCTCCAATACATGATCAGTCTCCCACCACCTGTTTGCTGCTACTATCAACAAAATCTAGTCACCACGCACGAGTAAACCCTGCCACTCGGGAATATATAATTACTCAGTAGGAACACCTTTCACGTCCCCACCAGGTGAAGGCTTTTGTTTTCCTGTGATTGTTTCAACCCGTCAAAAACTAAACCTTGAGGTTCCACCCACTTGACCTTCCCTCACCCGGTCCATGCCCTGTCCCTTCCCGTGATCAGAGCATTCCCCTGTCATCTCCCTCTCCACCACCCACCCACCCACCAACCCTGTCCCTCTCCACCCACTGACATCACCCACCCACGCACCCACCGAGAGAGAGAGAGAGAGAGAGAGAGAGAGAGAGAGAGAGAGAGAGAGAGAGAGAGAGAGAGAGAGAGAGAAACCTTTATCCCTGTATGGTGTTAATCCTCTGTATGGTATTAATCTAAAGGATTTATCTTTAAAATCCCAGACCCTGCTGCCACACATGCAAACGGTGTAGTGGACTTATTTGTGTACATTTGTCGTAATCCTCCATCTTACCTTTAAGGGAAGACAGAGGCTACTCAGGAACTGCACTAATTATTTATATACGAAACACTTCAAGGTTTAAGTCCAGGTAACTGAGAGTTAAGGCGGGGGTTCTCAGTGTGGTAAATCACAAACACAGTTCAGAAAAGTTAACATTATTAACCAGTAATTACAAAACATTGCAACGATGCACACAGAAAAAAAAAAAAAATCCACCACATATTAAAACTTCGCGTGACCTTTCAGTAAATCTTGACGTCACTATTCACTTTACTTTAGCAGGGCTTTATCGACTAACTCAGGTCATTCAGTAACAACACATTAACATGTAAAGACACACATAATATAATCACAAAAGAATAATGAAATGTAACATTAAAATATTAGCACTACATGCGAAGTGCCACAAAAGATATTAAATCACTCTTTAAAATTGTATTATATCAACACATGAAAAATAAGATAAAAATATATGGAGACCGCAGTAAACTGGAACAACATACTAAGTCGAGACACACAAGGCACTTAGGAAAAATCTTCTAAGTATTACTTACGACCAAGACGAGACAGAGAACAACTGGGAGCTTCATTGTGCTGTCGAGTGTGAGCACCTTTTAGAAACTTGTAACACTCCACTATTGGAGTCTAGTTAAGGTCTGAGAGGATCGTTCGCTGCTTCGCCTTATATTTAATTTTGATGACGGCAACACCGACCTACTTTATTGCTATCTACTACTTTAAAGTTTAAAATCTAGCTAGTTTGTACACTCTTTTCCTTCACTCCACACGATCACCAGGATGCTTATACTTCACTGTAGGTTTGTAAGAAACGTGTCTCGGTGGGAGTCTATGGTTAACCACACGAACATGTGTAGTTTTCCTATGTCCTTCTAGCTCGTGCATTACTGAGGCTAATAGTGGGTCACTGTTTTTTGAGGTCAACGACTTGTGTAGACTGTTAAGTAACTTGATCACTACTATGGTAAGATTGATTACGAATAAGTTAGGTTCATTAACTGCAAGGCCTTAGTCACCTTTACTCAGCGCTCGGGTGCCTCGGCATCTGGGTAGGCACCGTCCTGTTCGTGACCAGGGATGACCTAAGTGGGACACGGCCTCACGAGGGGTCACGTCGGTGGCCTCGGGGGCAATGCTATAGGCCTGGGTGTCTTGGCTACGACACATTCACTGGCAACACCTATAGATCTGCCGTTTCACATCACCTTATATCTTTGACCATTAATATTGTACGGTACATCACCATTCTCAAGTCACGTGTCGCGTCGCCTTGATGCTGGCGATGGATATGGGATGGAAACCGGCTAATCATATCTGTGGCCTTGAAAACAGTCGTGGCGAGAGGGAAAAGCGTTTCTGAATACTCACCTATGATAGAGTTGCCAGGCTCATTTTAGGAGATACCAACTGGCTCCGAAGATGACTGCTTATTAGAAGAAAACAAAGCTGTACCCGTAGGTAGGTAACGATAGGTAAGGTAGGAATTGGTAGAATTTTTGTTCATTAGTGTAGGAAAATTTCATTGTGGAAACTTCCATTGTTTTGCATCTGTTAAGATGTCACCAACTAGGCCAGACTGATCACGAGGTGCTGATGTTATGTCTACGTCCTCTGGCTGTTCCCGACGGCACCTTCCCGAGGCAGTTAGCAGCGGGCTGGGCGTGCGGCAGGAGTAATACCAAGCAAGCCTGCCGGTGGGTCTCCGTTGAACTCAGTGCTGTGAATGTACGTATGCACAAACTCCAAACAAACTCTTAAAACTAAGTGAAGTGATGTCAGTTTAACTAATAACAAAACAGTGACGTATTGTTAGTCTCTCCAGTAATCCGAGACCTACCACCACCACATTACTATAGTATCCCGTGATGAGTGAACTTTTCTGTTGTTGGTGTAAATAAATTGTATATATTGACTTGATTCAAACTTTCTTTGAAGCCTACTCATGTCACGCTACTTTAAATGAAATATTCCTGCCGCTGGCATAACAAACAGCCGAGTAGGGAATAAAGCTGTATATATTATTTATTGATTACGACAAAGCCTACGACAGAGAGGCCCGTGATAAGCTAGTTCAGGTGCTGCGGGCTATCTACATCTACCTATCTACTCGTGCACCAGGAACGTGCTCCGCTCCGTCGCCATCACGGCCATGGCGTTTATGAGCCAAGGGGCCCCGTCGCGCTATTAGTTATTTACTGTATATATGGACAATGCGATGCCTACTCATATCACGCTACCTTAAATATGTTCCTGCCGCTGGCATGACTGAGTAAATGAGTAAGCAATGTTGAAGGGTGTAGGTGCTGAGTTTTTTAGGGGATTTACATGCACTGGATGGATGAAATAGTTATCTTGGCCACGTCCAGAGAAATGTCCTTGACTATTGTCAGCAATATAGCATGGTGCTGAAAAGAAAAGGAAGTTTCTGGTGATTCCTAAGAAAGCAGAGGACACTTTGGCTAACAATACGCTCCACTACACTATCGTATGGTAGTAACTATCTGTAGCTGTGGGCGTGGCTCAGCGACGACGCAAAAATGAGCACTGTATCGAGATAACACGAACCATCCAACGAGTCTCAACTAAATAAGTTTCCTATATTTCGCGTCGTTAAGAACAACATGCCCCACAACATGCCAACTAGCTCAGGGTATTCCAGGCCGCCATGACGTCCTCTCTCCTATGTACCACGGAGACTGGCTCACGCACCACCCCAACAAGCTAACTGTACAATATAAGAGAGCAGTGAAATGTTTGCTAGGAGTGAGGAAATATACAGGTCCACAGCTGTGCCCGGTAGAAGCCGGGACCCCACCCATGCAGGACGTAATTACGAGGAAGAGACGCAATTTTATAGATCCAAACTGTATCAAATGATGAGGAGTCTTTGCACATGGTATATGAAGTGTGTAGAAGAGCGAATGTCCTAGTACAGATTCCACCACACGAAACCATTAGAACCATTAGAGGTAAGCTTCCACTAAAAGTGTGTTTGTGTGTGTGTGTGTGTGCGCGCGCGCAGGGCAAAAAGACAGGACTGCTGGTTGGATAGGTGGTTACTTAGACAATAGTTAAAGGTCACATCCACGTCAGGAAAGGATGAGTAGGCGGGTTAATCTATCATCACACCTAGTCCGCTACCAGTGTCTGTGTATCTTAGCTAAGTTTACCTTAAATTTACACTTAGAATTGTCTTTCATCCATATATGACACCAAAGCATATTTAGGTCAATTAGGTTAGGGTCTCAAACATCCACTACCAAAATAGTATCCTTGTCCGACCCTTTAAAATATTATTTGCGAAAAACGATAGGACACGCCACCTCAAACTTTAAATAACCTATAAAGCATATCCATACGCGAACATTCATTCTATTGTATTCCTCCACGCAAGTCTCATCAGTATAGATTTAGAATAAATAAAAAAAAACTTTGCAAGGCACGCGCCAAAGAAAAAAAGTGAAATAATCATGCGTGACCGCCTGAGAAAACCACATACAACACGTCTTGCACATTGCCCACTTACCACTATACCTAGGTGAATATTTTACGCCTTAGTATGGAACTGTTATAATGAGAGAGAGAGAGAGAGAGAGAGAGAGAGAGAGAGAGAGAGAGAGAGAGAGAGAGAGAGAGAGAGAGAGAATTATCCTACACATTTTCTTCGACTGCAATGTTTCAAAGAAAATGTTCATAGCGAGGATAACCTGAATTATATTTCAGACATACGAAGCAGTACAGTATACTCATACTGATTCAGCAAAAAGCGAAACATTCCATATTTGGAGAACTACTTACGAACTTGGCATCTAAATACATCTACTATTGGAAAGGAATGTGAAATTTTTGAAAGATTGCTACTTCCTACAATTTATTTGGCAAGGAAAATGTATGGTGGAGGAAATACTCTTTCCCAAACAACAAAGTTGTGAGAATGTCAAATTTTAACAGACTTCCTCCTAAAAGACCACAATGTAATCACGTCGTAATCTTTTAACCAGAGGTCTTCCCTCGTCACGAACAGCCCGCCCCGCCCTAACGAAGTTTCATATTTTTACTCTCAAATCTTTAAAAAAATATATATATATATAGTTTGGGATCTCAATTCTTTGTAATTGTCCACACCTCGGCAATCATAACCTGTAATTGTCCACACCTCCGGAACCATAACCTCTATCATCATCAGTACGTAATCCAACTTTTTCCACCTTCACCACCGCCATCACCACTACTCCACATCAATGGCCACCAATTATAATTTAATAATCGGGAGTATTTACAAAACCCCTAAAATCACCTTGCTCAAGGATCCTACTGGTTACGTATATAAAGTGCACATATTTTGTCTTTCCCAGTCGGGCGTTCGAACATTCGACCGGCGAAGGTTTCTCAAGGCTAAGGGTTTTTTTTGAATGGCCGATGTTGGGCATTACAATAACGCCTCAAAGTATCACTATACAACAAGAGCCCCATGTTCCTTGATCACCATCACCACTAGAACTTAAAAAAAAAAAAAAAATAGATACATAAAACTATCAAAAGCTCCACTAACATCAGTACTCAGCAAAAAAAGAAGTAAATAAAATAAAAAAATGAATAAACGATATAGTAAGTAGATAAAAATATATACGAAAACAAATAAATGAAAACTAGAACAAACCTCGGCTTACATCACCTGATCCACAAGCACCGTTTACACAACCATAATCCCAACAACCGCTCACCGTCACCATATCCTCCACCATCATCACCAACCACAGCAGCGAGGTCCACCACAGGCAACGACTGCAACCATCACTACAATCTAAAGCCACACACACAACTTCACTTCCTGTTACCTGCCTCACACGTGCAAAAATCTTGAATCCAGTTCCCAGAAGAGACCCTGGCCGCACGTCACTCCTTCTCGTCTTCTAAGCTAACACTGGTAGAAATAAGGATGAGGGAGGTGGTTGCTGTGTCACTCAGTTTTTCGAAGCTCAACTGAATCTTGCTTGGGTTGTGTGACTGAGATTTCATTACTACTTTACTGTGGATGAATGAGTTTCTTCATTGAGGCAAACATAAAGAAATATTAATAACTGATCGCATTTAATAATTGGATTTTTTTTTTTTTTTTTTTTTTTTTTACAGTTACATTACAAAAAAACGGTGACTGGGTTTTAAGGTCTGGTTCAAGACGATTAGAAACCCACCTCGCACTGAAACGCCAATTCCATCTTCACAGATTCTAATTAACTTTCTTTACTTCATTATTACGTGAAGGACATCAAAGGCTTGCAATGGACGTGGGGAAGGGAAAAGGGGATAAGATTAGGGAAGGGATAACACTTCCCTTAATGACACACGCGTACTTTCCTTCGTGATTCCCATGAAAATTGAAAGAGCGATTGATGGGTTAATTTCGTTTAGTTTCCAATGTGAATTTGACTATCAATATTATTTACTCTGTATACCTTGTGTTGGGAGTAAGTGCTAAGTAATTCATCATTCTCACTCACAGAAGACATAATCTTTCAGCATGGACAAAACCTTGAAGGAAAAGTACTTAAGTTACTAATAAAAACAGAAAAGAAAACGGACGTCTTCTTTCTTGAATTATTAGGCAAACTATTTTCTTGCACATCCGCTAATAAATTCAGAATAATGATATATTTTGGATGAATTAGTTCCAAATTTACTTTACAGCTAATATATTTACAAGTTGATGATGTTCACTTGTGAAAAAAAAAAAAAATATGGACGAAAGGAGAAAATTAAGGAAAGCTGTACTTGTATCAGTTAAATTGATAAAACTCTAATTTCCTTATCAGTTTCCTTTATATTCCTTTGAACCATTGGCGTTAATTCGTATATATATATATATATATATATATATATATATATATATATATATATATATATATATATATATATATATATATATATATATATATATATATATATATATATATATATATATATTAAGAAAACCGCAGGATAACTGGATACATGTCCAATTAATCAATATTTTTTTTTATTATCTCAAACTTCGGAACTTCACTGTTTACCTTTTTTTTTTTTTAGTATAATTAAGTAAACGTACGAAATTAATTATTTTATAAAGGATAAACCAAATTTTATCATCTGATTTCAGTTTGATTAATTTAGATAAAAAAAATATTTTAATTTTACTTTACTATAGCTAACTCAGCGTTTGAGAGAGAGAGAGAGAGAGAGAGAGAGAGAGAGAGAGAGAGAGAGAGAGAGAGAGAGAGAGAGAGAGAGAGAGAGAACCTAACCCATTTCACTTACCTAAATTCCGCACTTCTTTCCATCAAGTAAAAAAAAAAAAAAAAAATTCCTAACAAATATCAGCATTTCTTCAGACACTCCGAAAAAGGTAAACTCACTTCTTTTTCTTATCTAGCTTGAGCAGTTCTCCCTGTCGAGTTGTTTCAGCGTATCAGTGGCAGGGTCAGGACGAATGAAGGGGCCCGCGAGGCACGTAATGGGCGTGATGGATGCAGGGCGCGCTGATCGATGGCGTCACGGTTATCAAGACACTGTTCACCTGCAGTTTATGAAGTCCCCATGCAAACCTTGGCTGCAGGAGAGGACGAAATTATTACACTCCTGAGACCGTGGCATTATTCCTCTCTCTCTCTCTCTCTCTCTCTCTCTCTCTCTCTCTCTCTCTCTCTCTCTAATTAGGGACATTTCTCTCGTTTCACATTACGTTCTCTCATTCCGTCTTGATTACAGAGGGAACACGCTCCTTAAATATTTCTTGTCGGATGCCGCCTTTGATAAACAAGGCTTAATAAAAGACCACTTAAGTCCTACGTTTTGCGGGTCGTGTGGTCGTGTTTCCCCAGCGCTGGCGTTTACCTGCAACTAACGACTGTATCCACATCACAGAACAGCGCAGGGGATTATCTTAAATGCGACTGCGCGTTTTGACGGTATACGCACTTTATTTTGCAAGATATTAAGCTGTCCTCATTTAAGTTTTTGTTGGTAAAGGGATGTAATTTCACTGTAATGCTACGTTTATAGAGTAGCAAGTATCTATCACACCAGACAATGTAGTAAATCAGTTATGGTACGGTATACGCACTTTATTTTGCAAGATATTAAGCTGTCCTCATTTAAGTTTTTGTTGGTAAAGGGATGTAATTTCACTGTAATGCTACGTTTATAGAGTAGCAAGTATCTATCACACCAGACAATGTAGTAAATCAGTTATGTACTAAATAATTGTTATACTGTTGAAATTTGACGTCTTTAATGCCTGAAATAAATCAATTGATGAATTATCTTTTTTTTAAGACTCGACAGATTCATGTAACAGTTTGATGGAGAGTAAACCTTTAAAGCTCAAGACACTATTAATGGCCTTCTTCTAGTGTGCATGTAGCCAAAGCGTGTATATATATATATATATATATATATATATATATATATATATATATATATATATATATATATATATATATATATATATATATATATATATATATATATATATATATATATATATATATATATATACTTATTATAATTGTTTAGTAACCCACCATCCACTTCCTCCTCTACACACACACACACACACACACACAAACACGTATATATTTCACTTCTATACTTTCTCTCTTTTGGCCTCGTTACCTTATAAACATATAACTATATAAACACCCACTACCTACCTTTACACACACACACACACACACACACGCACACATACACCTTCCCCCCTGTCGCTTCGTCATCCTAGTATAAACAACCGTATAACTCTTCCCCCAGTTTAATAATGAAATGTAGAACGGGTCACGTTACAGATGTTATTACTGTTACTGTTGTTACTGAATAAAAAGAGAGGAAAAAGGATTCAGTCCGTAACCTCACACAGAATGCACTTCTTGTTTATTTATTCTTTTTTTTTTTTTTAATATATGTACGGCGTCCTCTTTTTTTTCCAATTTTTAATCAACGCACAGTAGTTCACAGAGATTTATGCATGCGGGATATCTTTTTTAATTTGTGCAAATTTATGCATCACTGACCATCACTGGTATGCGTGCGTACCGCCAAACGAAACTGTACATGACCTAGCAATTGTTTAACTCTCGAAACATCATAATGCATCACCAGGGAGGCTATTTTTGGGCACTCCAGTTGTAGAGAGAGAGAGAGAGAGAGAGAGAGAGAGAGAGAGAGAGAGAGAGAGAGAGAGAGAGAGAGAGAGAGAGAGAGAGAGAGAGAGAGAGAGAATGGGTGTAGAAAGACGGACAGACAAATATTGCACATGAAAAAAAAAAATAATGATAATCACTATTCTAAATAGAAACATATAAGAGATTGACTTATAGACAGCATCGTCCACACACACACACACACACACACACACACACGGCAATTACGACGAAGGGAATAGCGAGGAACCTAATACCGTAACCACTGGTCGAGACCGGTGCTTCCTTAAGGCCCTCACTGATGCACGAGACTCTGTTGGCTAACGAGTCAGGGACAGAGACAGAGACGGACAGACGGACAGAGAGAGAGAGAGAGAGAGAGAGAGAGAGAGAGAGAGAGAGAGAGAGTGTGTGTGTGTGTGTGTGTGTGTGTGTGTGTGTGTGTGTGTGTGTGTGTGTGTATAATGAAGACATATTAATTGTCAGAAACGCCAAGTAATATGTAAGAGAAAATTAATCTCATTGTTGTAAAAAAATTTTACTGGAAAAAAATTCATAATGCAGCAAGGCAGTTAGTACCAACAGCAGCATCACCACCACCACCACCACCACCACCACCACCACCACCAGAATCATTAGCAGCACAAGCACCAGCAGCAGCACCACCACCAACAGCACCAGCACTAGCAGCAACAGCAACAGCAGGAGCAGCAACAGCAGCAGTAGTAGTAACAGCAGCGGCAGCAGCTGCAGCAGCAACAGTAGTAGTAGTAGTAGTAGTAGTAGTAGTAGTAGTAGTAGTAGTAGTAGTAGTAGTAGTAGTAGAAGTAGTAGTAGCAGCAGCAGTAGTAGTAGTAGTAGTAGTAGTAGTAGTAGTAGTAGTAGTAGTAGTAGTAGTAGTAGTAGTAGCAAAACAATAATAGGAAGATCTGGAAGTTTCACATCTCTTCTCTTGTTAAAAACAGATTATTTATGTGTTGTTTGTTTCTTCCGCCAATACTTTCCCTATTTTAGATTGCTTCCTCCACACAGGGGCCATACCCGTTCTTATATGGAGTACTGCTCTCATAGATGGGAGGCTCAACATCCCTTCTAAAGAGTTTGGAGTCAAAAGCTTTACGTCTCATCAATTCCTCTAACAGACTACTTGGATTCTCTCACTCACCGACACAATGTTGCATATCTTACTATTTTCTATCACTGTTCCCAAAGTTACTGCTCTTCCGAACTTGTAAACCGCATGCCTCCCATCTGATCCTTTTGTGGCCTCACTGCCCAAGACTTCCTACTTAGTCTCATCCCTTATTCTGTCCACCTTATTGATACAAAAGTTAACAAGTACCTTCACTCTTTCATTCCTGTTACTGTATTCTTTCTTCCTGTTACTGTATTCCCTCTTGCCTACGGCATAAACTATTTCAAGAGAAGTATCAAAAAACCTCAAGAAATCAGTTGGTTCTCTTACTCCCATTTTTTTCCTTTGGCTGATCTCCCTCATTCACACAACAACAACAACAACAACTACTACTACTACTATTACTACTACTACTACTACTACTACTACTTCTACTACTACTACTACTACTACTACTACTACTAATAATAATAATAATAATAACAATAATAATAATAATAATAATAATAATAATAATAATAATAATAATAATGATAATAATAATAATGTTACTAGGTACTACTATTAATACCACCACCACCACCACCATTACTACTACAACACCAACCACGAGCACAGCAACAACTACATCTACAGACGAATATGAAGCAGGCCTCGCTAGAGTAATGTTTCCCCTCGTCGCTTAAAAAAGAAAGACGCGACTCGAGACGGGCAATAAATCCGTGTAATCCGGGTTGCCTGCTCCCTTGTTGTATCTCAGCGTCGCGTCTGACTTACTCGCCTTCCGGGATTACAGTCGCCACCTGCAGGCCTCGCGCGAGACACACTAACGCTCTGTAACGTGAGTAATTCCTGGAGGCACCTCTTGGGTATGTACTACGAGGCCAGTGTTTGGCTGAGGAAACTGAATGGATAGTATTTCAGTCCCCGTTCAGTATCCGTCCTCCCTGACCTCGTAGAAAATGAAAGATCGAACACATGATAAAGTGTGGCTGCGCTGGAAGAGTTTCAGAATCGTGTGGTACTTTGTGTGGGATGTGAAATTTTTTTTTTTTTTTTTTCAGTGTCAAGTGGCCATATCCAAATACAATTATTTAAATATCATCAATGTGATTGCCCTATCATTATGCATTATTAAGTAAGGTTATCTTGTATGCATGACCACAATGAAACCTCTACCACCAGTTGTTAGTTCCAAGACCATACATGCATAGCTTCAAGTTCAGACTAGATAAATATTTACTGGAAAAGGCTTTTCTCTATCGATTTTTTTTTTCTTAATAAAACTGTCTTTTCCTGTCTTCCCAATGCAAGTTATAGGGAACAATTAACGTTAGCTGAAGTGTAGCAAATTATCCTTTTTTTTTTTCTCTTGTCACTCTTTACTATAAAACTTTCATGTACATGTTTCCGATAGGTTACATGATGATTTCTTACTACGTCTCTTCCTACCTTTGATATGCGAGGGACAGAGAACAGTCAGTGTCAGCGAAAGTGTGGCATATTACACTTCTTTATTTCTTAACTTAATATAAAACTTTCATGCACACGTTTCTTATAGGTTACATGGTGGTCTATTCTCACTGTCTTTTTTGGCATGTTGGCAAAGGGAGAGGTGTGTGAAAGGAGAGCTTTGTTCTATTTTTACCGTGTTCTCCCACGCCTGCAATCGTGGTGTGCTGGCATATGTACACAAAAAACATAACAGAAGCTGCCAGAAGCCATCAGGTCTACACGCGACAATCCTTGTATGAGAGGCACTTACCTAAACAATATACTTAATAATAACTTATTCCATTCGTCACACATACCAGTCATACATAGCTGCTAAATGTCATCTGTTTCATATGCACGGACGTACTTGTGTAAAATCGGACACATGTTAATATGTAGCCATAATAAGAGAAGATATGTGCTACTTAATATCTTTATCTTTGTGTGTGTGTGTGTGTGTGTGTGTGTGTGTGTGTGTGTGTGTGTGTGTGTGTGTGTGTGTGTGTGTGTGTGTGTGTGTGTGTGTGTGTGGGTGTGTGTGTGCGGGTGGGTGGGTGAATGTTTGGGAAAAAATAAAGAAACATGGAAGACACGAAGAAAAACGGGCGGGGGAGGGGAAGGGATGCGAAAAAGGAAAGCAGGGCCACAGGTGTGCTGCTTCCCACGTGAATAACATAAGAAAATAATAAAAAGACCGGCCAGGGAGAAAAAAAATGTGCAATAACCAAGTTTGACAAATGGTCCGTGAAATTCGCCCAGTGTGTGTGTGTGTGTGTGTGTGTGTGTGTGTGTGTGTGTGTGTGTGTGTGTAGTGGAGAGTGTAAAGGCCTTTGAGTTGAGTAGAGCATACGAAGCAAGTTTGAATACAGAGTAGGAGAGAGAGAGAGAGAGAGAGAGAGAGAGAGGAGAGAGAGAGAGAGAGAGAGAGAGGAGGAGAGAGAGAGAGAGAGAGAGAGAGAGAGAGAGGCGGGAAAGGTAGGATGGTGAGAGGTAAAGGATGGAAGTAGAAGTAATGCTGAGTAGTAAATTCACATTATGCTTTTTACTATACTTGTTTCTTCAAGGAGCCTCTTTGGAATAACATTATTTGCAAAATGTTCATTGATACAAGGTACTACTATTTTTTTTTTTTCGGTCATGTTCTCTAAAGTATTTGTGCATAATCAAACACTATGTTCATGCTATTTGAGACAACTGATGCAAAACTAAATTATACCTATTCAACACTTACCTATCATTCGGTCCTATGCCTTAAACTATTTGCGCATAAATCTAGCACATCGTTTGATACTAATGTAAGAAAGAAAAAAATGTTATTTCCGATTTATCATTTACCTATCAGACTTTTTCTTTATTTTTCGTTTATTATTATTATTTTTTTTTCTATTTTCATTTTCATTTTTATTTTTATTTTTATTATTTTTATTTTTTTTATCAAGAGACAGCATTTTATCACTCGCTCAAATATCAAAAGCGACTCACTTCAAACTCAATAAAACGAACGAAAGCCTGCATAAAAGTCAGGACCCTCCGCGTGATGGTACGAGTTTTCTCACGCCATCCGAAAACAGATCAAAGAGACACTGCAAAAAGGAGGAACAAAGAACAGGATCCTCAGTCTGTTAGTTCTCCGTGACGGCCCCGGACGCCTCGCCTCACGCTCCTTCCATTTTTCAGAATAATCATAAAACGTCTTACTTTCCAGGCACCGAAAGAGGCCATTCATCTCATTTATTGGACTCGCTCCTTTTTGCGGTTCTTCTTCCCTCACATGACGCATCGCCGAGGCTCCAGTTCCGTGCCTCTGCCGTCTACGTATGTTCTTATTGTTACTGTTACACCTTTCGTTGTCGTCGTCGTCGTCGTCATTCACTTTCTTCTTCTCTTTCTACTCCTCCTCCTCCTGCTTTTGACCTTCTCCGTATTCTTTTTCCTATCTTTTCGTCGTCCTCCTCTTCCTTATCCTCTTCCTCCTCCTCCTGAGCTTTTCCCTACTTCTTTCTTTTCCCTCTCCTCTTCCACTTTTATTTTTTTCTCTCTCTTACTGTTGTCTTTGTATCTTTAGCAATCTAACAATGAATCAAGTTCAAAGTTTTCCATTCGGTCAGCAGCGACACTGAGTATTTACCAGAAAGCAAGAAACGAGTTAACTTGACAACTAAACTGTTTAAAACGAATAAGTCTGGGGTAAAAGAAAATATAAAGAATGATTTATGGATAGGCCACACAAATATTCTTAGTCTCTCTCTCTCTCTCTCTCTCTCTCTTTCTCTCTCTCTCTCTCTCTCTCTCTCTCTCTCTCTCTCTCTCTCTCTCACTTTCTCCCGGTGAAAAGTATGTTTCTTACACGTCAGGAATAAAACAAAGCTCTTGACATCAAAATAGTACATTCACTCCCACAGACGCCATTCACTTACACATTCCACGCACGCACCTCGAGGTTCAGTCACACTTGGCGGGCACCCAGATTTTGTTTCTAAGCTGCAGTGGTGTTTACTGAAATTATAAGTATACTGCTATTCACAATGAAAACCCTGCCATTTTACACACCCCAGCCTTGTTTCACGAGCGTGGTGCATGACATACTCGTATCTATCACGTAGAACAGCAGTGATTGTTTCCTTCCACGAGTACACACACACACACACACACACACACACACACACACAATGCACACACAGCACCTGTGAGTAACTATAATCAACCAAGTAAGTGGAGAGCATCTAAGGAAGAGGATTATATAGCAGAAATTGATGAAAATCAGGTAAAAGAGTTAATAGAGCAGATGGATTCTATGGACATTGAAGATGTAAGTACTAGAATAAAGAATATTTTATTAGGAGCAGCTGTAAAGGTTTTTCCACCAAAGAAAAAGAAAATTATGTTAAGCAAAGTAATAATGCAAGTTTATCTGGATATGATAATATTTGTTGGTATACAAGGAAAGCATACCATAAAGCTAGACATAAATATAATCTGAGGAGGAGTGAGGATAATAAGAAAGATATGATAGAAAAAAGCAAGAAGTACAAAGCTGAACTGAAAAGAGTACACAATAAGGAAAAAGAAAATATGTTGATTAAGTTAAAAGCAAACAGAAATAAAGATCCAAAAACATATTGGAAAATATTAAAGGAAAATGATGGAAATAAAAGCAAAACTACACTTACACTTGCAGATTTTCATCAACACTTTAAGAATCTATCAGAGGAAATTAGTGAAAGTGATAAGCATTTAAGTGAACTAGAAAGTGCTACAATTGAATCTGGGGAAGAGGAAACACTGAATGAGCCCATTACAGAACATGAAGTGTTGAAAGCTATTAGAAAACTAAAGAATGACAAGGCACCTGGATATGATGATATTGTTAATGAATATATTAAAAGTACAAAAAATATGCTTAATTTGTATGTTAAATTTTTTAATAGGATTTTGGATACAGGATATTTACCTAAAGAATGGTTGATAGGGGTTATTGTCCCATTGTATAAGAATAAAGGTGATGTTGATGACCCACACAATTATAGGGGTATAACTTTGTTAAGTTGCTTAGGTAAGGTATTCACATCTGTGCTAAATGACAGGTTAACTTCTTATTCTGATAGTCATAATATTATAAAAGAAAATCAAGCTGGATTTAGGCAAGGTTATAGTACTCTTGATCACATATTTTTATTAAAGAACATCATTGATCTGTTTTTATGGAAGAAGAAACAATTATTTTGCCTTTTTATTGATTATAGAAAGGCATTTGACACAGTTTGGAGGGAGGGGCTCTGGTATAAGATGGTAAAGGAAAATATTGGTGGTAAAGTCCTTAATGTTATTAGAAATATGTATTTGAACATTAAATCATGTGTTAAGTTTAATGGAAACAAGTCAGACACTTTTATTTGTAATAGAGGAGTAAGACAAGGTGAAAATCTTTCTCCATTATTATTTGCCCTTTATGTAAATGACATTGAAAAGTCTTTAATAGAAAACAGATGTAATTACTTACTATTTGATGATAACTACCTTGATTTACAATTGAATTTATTGATAATGATGTATGCTGATGACACAGTAGTTCTAGCTAATTCGGAAGAGGAAATGAGGAATATTCTTAATGCATTGGAGTTATATTGTGACAAATGGAAATTAGAGGTAAACAAAAATAAGACAAAAATTGTTGTATTCAGCAGAGGAAGACTTAATTATGACAATTTTCATTTTGTATTTAGTGATGAAATTATAGATACAATTGGTGAATACAAATATCTTGGTGTCTTATTCAATTATAATGGTAGGTTTAGAAATGGTCAATTGGACCTTAAGAAAAGAGCAACAAGAGCTATGTATTCACTAATTGGAAAATGCCGCAAACATGATCTACCAGTTGATCTGCAACTTGAATTGTTTAACACCATTGTAATGCCAATTATGACCTATGCTTGTGAAATTTGGGGATACTGTATTATTAGAGAAATCAAGCAGTTGCACATGACATTTTTAAAACATGTATTACATGTACATAAATATACAAGCACTGATATTGTATATGGGGAGTTAGGGGAATATCCTATTGATATTGTTATCAATACTAGAATGATTGGCTACTGGTCAAGGTTAATAACAGGGAAAACTACTAAGTTAAGCATGATTATGTATAAAAGTTTGTTACATTTAGACTCCACAGGCATGTATTCATCACCTTGGATTTGCCATATAAGAAATATTCTTAACAATTGTGGTATGTCAGGTATTTGGATGGATCAACAAACTAATAATCCAGAATGGTTAAGGAAAGCAGTTGAAAACAAACTTAAAGATCATTGGATAACATCATGGTTTAGAAATATTTCAACAAAGGGACTTTGTAAGAGTTATAGAATGTATAAAGACTTGTATTGCAGAGAAGATTACCTATTGAAACTTAAAAAGAGTATCAGAATGCCTTTGATTAAAATAAGAACAAATAACAATAGACTACCTGTTGTGAAAGGAAGATATGATAGTATAGATAGGGAAGAAAGATTATGTACTTTATGTAGATGTAATGTTGTTGGAGATGAATATCATATTT
>NC_087161.1:21681022-21703522 GCF_035594125.1 Scylla paramamosain | reverse complement strand
ACGTCATGATATATCAGAGGGCAGTATTTTTTTTTTATTTTTAGAGTGAAAGAAAAGTCTGTTTTGCTGTATATTCTCTCTCTCTCTCTCTCTCTCTCTCTCTCTCTCTCTCTCTCTCTCTCTCTCTCTCTCTCTCTCTCTCTCTCTCTCTCTCTCTCTCTCTCTCTCTCTCTCTCTCTCTCTCCTCCCTTTACCAGAGAGCAAAGCAGCCAGCCATCACCCTCATCCTTCCATCCCTCACCCTCTATCACCTTCCTCCATTCACCACGCACATCCACACACTGCCACCGCCTACAACTGCCACCGCCTAAAACTTCAAACCTCGCTCACTCGTTTTCTCATTTCCAATCTCATTTTCCACCCTTGACCCTCTCTGCCCTGCCCAGCGTCTCCTCCACTCCCGTCTCTCCCCACCCACACATCACACATCACTCAGAAACACGACCCCTCCCGCTGGTCCTCGTCCGAGTGGTTGTTTGCCTTCGTCACCACCACAAATATTACAAGTGTCCTGTTTCCCTTCGCTCTGTGTTTCCCCCTCATATAATTTTACACTTCCCCCAAGGTTAGGATTTCTGAAGGATCTGGTAATATTGATTTGTACGTTTCCTCATTGTATTATTATTATTATTATTATTATTATTATTATTATTATTATTATCATTATTATTATTATTATTATTATTATTATTATTATTATTATTATTATTGTTGTTGTTGTTGTTGTTGTTGTTGTTGTTGTTGTTGTTGTTGTTGTTGTTGTTGTTGTTGTTGTTGTTGTTGTTGTTGTTGTTGTTGTTGTCATTATTGTTGTTGTTATTATTATCATTATTGTTATTACTATTATCATTATTATTATTATTAATATTGATATTGATATTATTATTATTATTATTATTATTATTATTATTATTATTATTATTATTATTATTATTATTATTATTATTATTATTATCATTGTTATTATTACTATTATTACCATCATCTTTTCTTATTTTTGTGAGATTATTATTATCATTATTATTATTATTATTATTATTATTATTATTATTATTGTTATTATTATTATTATTATTATTATTATTACTATTATTATCATTATCTTTCCTTATTTTTGCGAGATTATTATCATCATCATTATCATTATTATTATTATTATTATTATTATTATTATTATTATTATTACTATTATTATTATTATTATTACTATTATTATTATTACTATTATTATTATTATTACTATTATCATTATTATCATCTTTCCTAATTTTTGTAAGATCTGTTTTAGGTGAGCCTTGCATTAAAATGAATGAAAGGAACATAATAAAGATGAGAAATATCACAAATTTCTTATTGATTTTTATTAGTTTTAAGTGAAGTGGGGAGAGATTATGAGTGTAAAAATTAATTATACAAATGTTCATGTATAAGTGACGTAAAATCGCTCCTCATCTTGCAATATTACGCAGGAAACTTTTGCATAACGAGCTGGAACACTGCAGGTAAGAACAGCTACCCAGAGCAGCAATGTGACAAGACTTAATGAATTCTAAATACACTGAATAAAAGATATGAACTAATTAATAACTTTACATCACGATCTCCACAGACAAAAAAAAAAAAAAAGAAAGAAAGAAATGGAGCTAAGCCAAGAGGAATGATATGTTAAATACTGCCTCCTTGTCCAAAAGATTTTGCAGAATATGGCATCACTAAGTTAGCAAACTGTACATCCCCTATTCATTAGCTACGCGTCATTTGGGCTAAAATTATTGCCCTTCAGAAGTTTTTCCCTAAAGAACGTTACGCCCAGGGACGCCTGGCACGCTCAGGCAATGGCAGAGGCAGGCAAGTGGCGGCTGACGAGGCAAGAGAAGGAGGGAAGGGAGGGAGAAACTGAAATATCACGAGAGAGAGAGAGAGAGAGAGAGAGAGAGAGAGAGAGAGAGAGAGAGAGAGAGAGAGAGAGAGAGAGAGAGAGAGAGAGAGAGAGAGAGAGAGAGAGAGAGAGAGAGAGAGAGAGAGAGAGAGAGAGAGAGAGAGAGAGAGAGAGAGAGAGAGAGAGAGAGAGAGAGAGAGAGAGAGAGAGAGAGAGAGAGAGAGAGAGAGAGAGAGAGAGAGAGAGAGAGAGAGTGAGAGAGGTTGTGGAAAGGAGGTTGGCTATATAAATCCATTTCACGTGACTCGTATGACTCTGGCTGGACTTTGAAGCGGCGCAGACTCCAAACTAAAATTGAAAAAAAAAAAAAAAAACAATCTATTACATTGAATTCACCTCCCCCACTCTCTCTCTCTCTCTCTCTCTCTCTCTCTCTCTGTCTCTCTCTCTCTCTCTCTCTCTCTCTCTCTCTCTCTCTCTCTCTCTCCAGCATGCCCTTACTTCCGGAGAGTTTGCGAGTGTGGTGAGCAGCCGCCGCTCGTAATAACCTGGAGGGGGCGCTGATGAAGGTGATCGAGCGAGGACTCGATCACGGAGGAGACGCCAGCTTGAGGAGACGACCCGCTTCTCCCTCCTGTCCTTCTCCATCCTAACCCTTTGAGCGTCTTCCTACCCTTCCCTATCCAAACCCTTTCAGCTTCCTTCTGTCCCATGTTATTCAATACTCTCTCTGTCTCTCTCTCTCTCTCTCTCTCTCTCTCTCTCTCTCTCTCTCTCTCTCTCTCTCTCTGCTTTTTTTGTCTTTACCTCTTTCCCTCCTCTTTTTCAATAATCTCGTTTAATCCTAATTTCGTAAGTGCAATTTTCTTTATCTATTATCATGCTTTATTCTTCTTCAAAATAAATACACAGGATAAATACCCAATAAATAAACAACACTGACATTATAAAACCCTTCAATAACCTTCGCGTCTTCAGCATAATAAATAAACAGAGAAATAGATACATAAATAAACAAATAACCGAATAAATACATAAATAAGTAAATAAAGAAGGAAGTGAAAAGATAAAAAAGCTCTAGCAACGACAAGATCCCTTCATTTGAGAAGCTCCACCTCCCTACAAGACATCAAATGAAAGAGAGCAAAAAAAGTACCCACCTTCCCTCACATGTAACTTTTCCCAAACAAGAAGAAAGTGGCCTGAAACAACACAACAAACATTTCCAAACTACTCTCTCTCTCTCTCTCTCTCTCTCTCTCTCTCTCTCTCTCTCTCTCTCTCTCTCTCTCTCTCTCTCTCTCTCTCTCTCTCTCTCTCTCTCTCTCTCTCTCTCTCGCTCTCGGGACAGGCCACACTTGAGGTGAAGGAGAATACAAATCAATCTCTCTCTGTCTGTGTTGTGTGTGTGTGTGTGTGTGTGTGTGTGTGTGTGTGTTTTAACAGTGATTTCTTGTTTTTATCTAATTTACATTTTATGGGAATGTTTTGCTATTATTTTTGTTTTCATTCAGTTTCTTTTCTTAATAAAAGTGCTGTTTGATTGTTATAGTCTGCAGTCATATAATTTATTTGTCTTTCTGTCATATTACTTATTTGACTTTTATAAACTTCTTGTGACCACCTTGGGTATATACTTATTTATTTATATAGCTTTCTCCATTTCCATTTCGGAGTTTTAGCGGTGTACCCCGTTCTCCACTCTGTTTCTCTTACACCTTAATGGCAGCAATACAGCTCCGTGCTGCGCCCACTCCTACATTGATGGTGCTACTCACCATCTTTTCGTAGCGTCGTTGATCAGATAACACTCCCATAAAAAATAATGATAAATAAATAACAGCAGTGCATTTCAGAATACCTAACTTCTCACCTTCCTGTACATAAACTTTAAATGGAACTGGAAGAATATTTTAGTCTCCCGTACATTTTCTTTTTATGTAAGAGAGACACTGGCCATGGGCAATAAAAAAAAACATTAAAGAAAAATGCTCACTAAAGTGTTAAAGAATTATCGAAAATCGGAGGACAAATATTTTGAAACATCCCTCTAAAAAGAGTTCAAGTCATAGGAAGGAGGAAATACAGAAGCAGGCAGGGAGTTTCAGAGTTTACCAGAAAAGAGAATTAATGACAGAGAATACTGGTTAACTCTTACATTAGAGAAGTTTACAGAACTGGGGTGAGAGAAAATAGAAAGTTTTGTGCAGCGAAGCTGCTAGAGGATGGGAGGCATGAAGTTATGGTGAAAACAGCGGTAGCAGATAGCAAGAGATGTAATATTGCGGCTATGAGAAAAAGGCTGAAGACTGTCAGTCAGAGGAGAGGAGTTGATAAGACGAAATGCTTTGGTTCCACCCTGTCTAAAAGAGCACACTCCTGAAGAAGCAAAATTACGGAAATATCTGAAAACTCCATTTATTCACTATCATTAAGACACAAGCTTTTTGACAGCCATCCCCTCTTCTTTAATACACTTAGCTGCTGACTCACTCCCTCCCTCCTCATGAACATTCCTGGACTGTCCATCAACACAAATCTTAACTGGAAATCTCGTAACTCTTCTTAATCAGGATCCATGATTCAGCTGTTCTGTGTCCCCTCCGTCATCTCTTCTCTCACGAATTGTCACTTGCTGCTTCTTCCTTTGTCATGTATTGTGTGTGTGTGTGTGCGTGTGTGTGTATGTGTGTGTGTGTGTGTGTGTGTGTGTGTGTGTGTGTGTGACACTCGGTACCCATTCAATTCCTCGGTGGTCGTCGAGTGACCCTCCGCATCCCAATACTCGCCTGCCTGCCGCCTACACTTTTCCTTGGTCCTTTCTGAGCGCGAGTGCGCGAGCGAGCGAGCGAGAGAGAGAGAGAGAGAGAGAGAGAGAGAGAGAGAGAGAGAGAGAGAGAGAGAGAGAGAGAGAGAGAGAGAGAGAGAGAGAGAGACAGCGGCGGGGGGAACGATGTATAGCGCGACATTGCACACTTGTGTCTACTTGCCACTTTTTTACATTCTTTTCCTGGTGATATCCACACCGAATAAAGGTCATCAATCCTTACCGTTATCCTACATGTATTTTCTACAACATGAGAATTTATGTATTTTATTATTTTTTTTGTTTCGAAAAGGATACAGCAACAACAACAACAACAACAACAACAACAACAACAACAACAACAACAACAACAACAACAACAACATCAACAACAACAAACAATAAAAACATCAACAACAACAATAATAACAACAACAACAGTAGAGCAGGAGCAACAGCAATAACAAAATAACCGCCGAAAAAAAGGTTAAAGCAACAACCAGAGCAGGATAAATTTCTTTTCCATCGACACGAAAGAGCAACTTTCTCAAAATGTCACAAATAAATTATGCTGAAGGTCTACAGTAATCAACTCAAAACTCGCGGAACAACTTCAGGTGTATACGGTATTCTCTCTCTCTCTCTCTCTCTCTCTCTCTCTCTCTCTCTCTCTCTCTCTCTCTCTCTCTCTCTCTCTCTCTCTCTCTCTCTCTCTCTCTCTCTCTCTATATATATATATATATATATATATATATATATATATATATATCTGACATTGCCTGATTATTACTTTTCAAGGACAAAACCTTCCCTGTTTTTACAATCAGTAAGTTTCGGCTCGGTCAGGTCATTCGTGAGGGTTCAAAGGCTGACAGACAGAGAAGGGTCTAGGAGAAAATTGGTTCCCGGATAGAGAGTGGTGGATGGCAGGAATAGACTCAGTAATTAGGCTGTTAGTGGAGAGTCAATAGGGAGCTTTAAAAGAAGATTAGACAAATTTATGGATAGGGATGATAGGCGGGCACAGATAGCCTTTATACAGGGGCTGACACGTGTAAGCAGACCCGCTTCTTGCAGTTTCCATTATGTTCCATTATTTTCTTATGATCTCAAGATTTGGGAGTTTTACTTATATTAGTTCATGAGTTTAGTCAAATTAAAACTACCTGGCCCTTTACATTCATCGAGGCGAAGACTTGGTTTGATCTTGGAAGTTCTGAAGACAAAGTAGCCATACGAAATTATTGAGTAACGCAGGAAATGTTGAACTAAATAGACCATTAAAATACATTATATGAACAACTCGAATTGTATAAAAATTGCATTTTTATACAAGTGAAATTTGAGAGAGAGAGAGAGAGAGAGAGAGAGAGAGAGCGAGAGAGAGAGAGAGAGAGAGAGAGAGAGAGTGAGAGAGAGAGAGAGAGAGAGAGGAGAGAGAGAGAGAGTATCTTTTTTTGAAGGACTAGCGACCGACGGCTTTCAGATTGCACTAAACGAGACGCCTTAATGAGAGCCTGGCGCAGGGGATGACCTTCGTTAACCGCGTTGAGTGAGTTGCTTTTATTTTCGTTCCATGTGGAGTCCTCCTGGAGCCTCTCTCTTTTGTGGGTGACTCCCAGCACCGGGGAGTCACATATTTCAGAGGGGAATTCCTCCATGCATTTTTTAACATAAAATATTATATACATTTTATCAAACCTACGACGTAACAGAACTTAAAGAAATTTGTGTTTTTGTTTTTTTTCTCTCTCTCAGTATAACAAATGATAAATGGTAAATGATAAATAAAACGTGTCCATTTCCCTTTAACTGTCTTCGAGAAGTTTATTTCTTGATTACTTTTTTCTTGCTTTGCTTTCTCATAACCAAGGAACTACAATAGCGAGTATGAACACACACACACATACACACACACTGGAAAGATTAACATGCTGCTTAAGACACTACAAGCCTTACTCAAATACATAAAAAAAAAAAAAAAATCTTGCTTATTTTCTTCAACCTTGCAACCTACATCTACCCACAGCCTCCCCACATGCCTTTCTTTCCCCACTTCCACTCACCCCCTGGATCCCACCACTCCACACACACACACACACACACACACACACACACACACACACACACACACACACGCACACACAGAGGCGGGTGGAGCCTCTCGTAATGGTACTAATGACAGAAAAATCCGCGAACGAGACCTGAAAAATGACTTTGGGATTTGGTTAACTGCTGGGGACGATTGCTCTCTACTCTCTCCTCTCTCTCTCTCTCTCTCTCTCTCTCTCTCTCTCTCTCTCTCTCTCTCTCTCTCTTCTTCTTCTTCTTCTTCTTCTTCTTCTTCTTCTTCTTCTCCTTCTTCTTTTTTCTTCTTTCTCTCTTGCTCGCTCGCTCGCTCTCTCACTTAGGACTACGGACAGGGGTTGGGTGCCGCCTTGGCCACCATTAGGCGCCGAGGGGCTTGGGTCTGGCGCCAGGGTCCCAGTCTGAGCGGCCATGGGGACGAGTATATGAGTGCCGCCCCCACAGACCACTCTACCGTGTCCCGCTTTAGGGTAATTTCTTCCTGAAACATGAGACGGTGCTCCCATGGCCCAGGGAAACACGAGGAGAAGAAGGACCAGGAGGAGGAGGAGGAGGAGGAGGATGGAGTAGGAGCAGGTGGATGGGGAAGAAGGAAAAATATCACAGGAAAACGAAAAAGAATAAGAGGATCTCTTTAAGAGAGGTAAAGTTCATAATTGTTAGTTTATTCTTGCATAAAAGTTGAAAGAAAACTGCTAAAAGAATATTCCTTACTTACGTATCTGTTTTATTTCATAGTTTTAACGTGAACTTACGTGTGTTTGCGAGCATATCCAAACGCACTGACGCTCGCGCGAACGCACGCGCGCGCGCGCGCGTGCACACGCACACACACACACACACACACACACACACACACACACACACACACACACACACACACACACACACACACACACACACACACACTCCAACTGACTCTGTCCAGCTGCATGATTACATTCAGGCAAATCATTCTCGATTTTGTTCAGTAATCCTTCAACTTGCAACAATCCTTCGCCTCTGCAACAAGGGCAGAAATCTCCCAACACCCGGTTCTCTTCCGCCGCTCTCTTGAGTCCGGACCGCACAGGTGGAGTGAAGGTAAGTCAGGTGAGAGACAAACTAATCCCCCGCCACCCGTGATGCTCATCTCTTCCTCCTGAGGTGTAAATCCTCTCCTGGGCGTCAGTAATCCCCATCGCCAGGAGGGGAGCTTCACATCCCAACATCTCCTCGACGATGCTTGGCAGTCCAGCTGAGTTCTCTCGCCGCTGTCCGCCTGCCAGGCACTCGCCCTCGTCTTGGTTCCTTTCCTTTTTATCTTCACCTTGGACTGCTACATCGCCGTGCGGTTAGTGTAGATCTGTGTTTTGGAAAGTGGCAGACTATAAAAGTTGTTTTCTTAAGTGAAACTGCGTTATGTTAAGTGCAGGCCGGTTAACTGGGAGAGGAGACTAAACTCGCTTTAATCTAAAGCACAACACTCGTCTCGTCCTCTCATTGTACTGTCAGACGAGTACTCTTCGCTAAAGCTGTGCTTGGATCTAGAATCAAGCAAAGTTAGTGATACACAGGTTTGTATAAAAGCATCATAACAACGATGATGTTAATAATAATAATAATAATAATAATAATAATAATAATAATGATAATAATAATAATAATAATAATAATAACAGAAATAATAATAATAATAATAATAAAAACAATAATAATAGACTTGTGACACGAAACTCTACCAACCGAACGGAAACACACTGCATTCAGTCCATCACCGACTCTGGCGTTCCTCAGAGCTGCGACTCGGGACTGGCAGCAGCGAGGTGCATCCCAGTGAGGGTCAGTCACGGGCAAGTGGGAGGGAAGTCAGAGATACGCGATGCTCAGTAAGGCAAACACGCGCGAGGAACACGGCTCGGCATGGCGACTGATAGCGGTTAATCTGAGCTGACGCGAGCCGCCTTGAGCAGGAAGGAGAAGCACATCTCACGACCTTGATTCTGGCATCGTGTTTGGATTAGCGTGGCCCCGGCTGATCCCCGCCAGATCCCGCGAGACCCACCTGCCGCCTCCCATCACCCGCCCTGGCCACCTCACGCCGGGTACGCCACCCAGCGTTACGCCCCAATCCCTGGCTTCCACGTTAAGACTTTATGAGTTTTCCTCCGTGCTTCATCATGTCTCCTGAATGAAGCTGAATTGTTTTACTTGCTTTCCAGAATGAGGATGATAAGCTCAAACTAAGGATTTTTTTTTCCATCATCTAAATTTTACATCATCCTTTTATCTGATTTTTTTTTTTTTTCTAGTAAGACTCATACAAAAAAAAAAAAAAATTGAATAATTCACAAAAGGAATCCCCATCGAAGTCAACATAAGGCATCAATCCTAACACACAGTGAAGTACATGAATAACAGTCCCCAACATTACTGCTCTTACCTGATTGAAGAAAATTCGTGTAGTTCTGTCGATAAGAACATAAGAACATAAGAAATAAGGGAAGCTGCAAGAAGCGACCAGGCTTACACGTGGCACTCCCTGTATGAAATATACCTACCTATTTCCACCTATCATCCCCATCCATAAACCCGTCTAATCTTCTCTTAAAGCTCCCTAATGTCCTAGCACTAACAACATGATTACTGAGTCCGTTCCATTTATCTACCACTCTATTTGAGAACCAATTTTCTTCCTATCTCTTTCCTAAACCTAAATTTTTCAAGCTTGAACCCATTATTTCTTGTTCTACCCTGGTTGTTGATCCTAAGAATTTTGCTTACATTCCCCTTGTTATAACCCTTATACCACTTAAAAAAAAAACTTCTATCAGGTCCCCCTCTTAACCTACGTCTCTCTAAAGAATGTAAATTTAACGACTTCAATCTCGCCTCGTAAGAAATACTCCTCATCCCCTGTATCCTTTTAGTCATTCTCCTCTGTACTGATTCTAATAGACCTATATCTTTCCTGTAATGTGGGGACCAGAACTGCACAGCGTAGACTAGATGAGATCTGACCAGCGCCAAGTATATTTTTAATATTACTTCGGGCCTTCTACTTTTAACATTCCTAAAAAATTAATCCTAATACCCTATTTGCCCTGTTTTTGGCCTCTATGCTTTGTTTTCCTAGACGGACTTCAGAGCTAACTATAACTCCTAAATCTTTCTCGTACCCTGTACCTACCAGAGTTTCGTTGTTTAATGTGTACCTACTGTGTGGATTTCCTCTACCTACGCTAAGTATTTCGTATTTGTTGATATTAACTGCATTTGTCATCTGTCCGTCCATTCATTCATCCCTATCTAAATCTGCCTGCAAGGCGATGGCATCCGATTCTGACCTAATTAATCTACCTATCTTTGCGTCATCCGCAAATTTACTAATCACTACTAATTCCACTATCGAAGTCATTGATATATATTAAAACAACAGTGACCCTAATACTGATCCCTTTGGCACCCCACTAATTACATGACCCCACTCGGATTTAGAGCCGTTTATTACAACTCTTTGTCGCCTGTCGCTTAGCCATGACCTTATCCAGCCTAACACCCTCCCATCTATCCCGTGTGCCCTAACCTTTCTCAGGAGCCTTTGATGGGGTGCCCTGTCAAATGCTTTACAATGAACAACAAAAGCAACACAGAATTGGAGAGACGGTCATCTGGATTCCTGTCTCCTCAACACTCTAGGCGCTCCGTTGGTGTAATGTTTCTATTTGCTCACTACTTACATGATGTCTCTCCGGGCGGCGCGCGATCCTCCGTCTGCAGGAATGGTTTAAAAGACAATATAGCACATATAATCCCAACTATCAAAAGACCAATTTAAAACGAAATTAAAAAAATCAGTTCGAAAGCAGAATAATGATGATGTACCGTGAACAGTCCGTAACAGCGCTTTCTTCAGGTTGTTAGAGGAATGGATGTCGCCTTAGATCGGGTATGCTTGCAATGTGAGCATCCTTCATACAACACCTGGAGCAGAGGAGAGAGACAATGGAAATACAGCTGAATATAACCGAAAATTTTGCAATCATCCCTCAACAAGTTAACCTTTCGTCAGTCTTTAACATCCTAAATCCTCCTTAGCGCCTCCTACGTGTGAACTTGAATACATCAGGGGCTGATCTCCGCTTTTCGTGATAAAAGCGCTATACCGTATATGAATGAAGTATGACGTATAAGTAGGATCTGGTAGCTCTCTCTCTCTCTCTCTCTCTCTCTCTCTCTCTCTCTCTCTCTCTCTCTCTCTCTCTCTCTCTCTCTCTCTCTCTCTCTCTCTCTCTCTCTCTCTCTCTCTCTCTCTCTCTCTCTCTCTCTCTCTCTCTCTCCCTCTCTCTCTCTCTCTCTCTCTCTCTCTCTCTCTCTCTTTCTCTCTCTCTCTCTCAAGACTTCCCAAACATACAGCGCCGTACACAAGACAACTCGGCTGTTCTCATATGCTTGCCCCTGTAGACATTTCACCGTACAAGGCACCGCATAGCTCCGCCAGGCAGCGTATGAGTCACATGGCGCACCTTATTTAGGCAAGGCTTTCCTGGTAACGTGACAAAGAACCTACACTTAGTCACCTAAAATATAATAGTGAACCCAACCCGTCGCATCTGGACACATGACACTGTTTCAATAACCAAAAAGGTATTACGAAATTCTGTTTTTAAAAGTTTAAAGAGTCTGGATCCCAAGTTGCAAGTAACTCCTTTCTGGCTTTGTGTCTCGCTCTCTCCTTACCTTTATGTGAGTAGACGCTATATATATATATATATATATATATATATATATATATATATATATATACTATATATATATATATATATATATATATATATATATATATATATAATATATATATAAATATATATATATATATATATATATATATATATATATATATATATATATATATATATATATATATATATATATATATATATATATATATATTTTTTTTTTTTTTTTATGTAGGAAGGACACTGGCCAAGGGCAACAAAAATCCAATAAAAAAATATGCCCACAGAAATGCCAGTCCCATAAAAGGGTCAAAGCAGTGGTCAAAAATTTATGAATAAGTGTCTTGAAACCTCCCTCTTGAAGGAATTCAAGTCATAGGAAGGTGGAAATACAGAAGCAGGCAGGGAGTTCCAGAGTTTACCAGAGAAAGGGATGAATGATTGAGAATACTGGTTAACTCTTGTGTTACAGAGGTGGACAGAATAGGGATGAGAGAAAGAGAAGAAAGTCTTGTGCAGCGAGGCCGCGGAAGGAGGGGAGGCATGCAGTTAGCAGGATCAGAAGAGCAGTTAGCATGAAAATAGCTGGTAAAAGACAACTAGATATGCAACATTGCGGCGGTGAGAGAGAGGCTGAAGACAGTCAGTTAGAGTATAAATAACAAGCTGTAGAGGAAAGTAATTACTTCATGGATGGTTACTTCATGTAAATAAAAAAAAATAAAAAAAAACGAACAAAATACTCTAATATGATAATTTTAAAAAATCAAGTAATGGCTGTAAATAAAAATCAATTAGTGGAAAGGAGGACATATGAGTATTTACTGTATCCATAATACATGTTGAAATGAATTTTGAAAGAAAACTTTTCTGTACTAGTTTAAATATACTTTTAAAGCATCACCTCACTGTGCTCAGCAGGCAGAGCGTCGCCTCACAAGTCTCATACGATATTCCTCTCAAACACATGATTTCATTTTCTCCAACATATTTAATACCTAAGTCCACCAGCGCAGCCGGGTGTCGCGAAATCCGTGCAATTCTCACCTTCTAGTGAAAGGTTCTTTATACGATGTTACTTATTCTTCATTTTTTCCATTTGTAATGCATTCCAAACTAACAAAGCAGTTCAGAATTATTCTCAGCTACTTAATGAAGTTGCTAATAATAAACACATTTTCAAATAAAAATTATCTCATTCAAGTTTAATCTTTACGTATAATATTTTATGAAAACAATAAATAAACTCGTTTCCTGTTAAGTCAGATTTAGTAATGACCTGAAACTCTGTAAAACGTGTATGAGATATGCTCGAAAACCCAACGCCGAGAAGAAAATCAATATCACCATGCCGTGCAATTTTCATGTTAAAAGCTGCAGCTAGTCTCACAATCAAAATGGCGAGCGGCACTACAGAGTTGCAGGAATGTTTGGCTTTGTTCTGCTGAGTGTGGGAGGTGATGTTAATCTTGCCACAGTGCCTGTCTATGGTATTCAATAAAAAGCTGAAGGAGAGGCGATTCGTGCAGATAACGGCGGCCATGTTTTTGTGCCACCCATCAAAAGACTTAGTTCACAAGTCTACCAGTATGAAGCTCTCTGCGTGCGTATTACACTGGTATTGACATGTGAAAAGAACACTAAAAATGTAACTTTTCGCTTTCTATACTCCTAAATATCATGACGTTTCAGTCTGCAGCGCGAGTTAAAACTTCATACCATACGGTTTTGAAATCTTTAGTATACACAAACTACATAACACACGGCACTCATAACAGCACCGCGGGGCGATGCTTTACATGTGAGTTAAGTGATGGTCTGTCTGCCGCCACTTAGCAGTAATAACAAATGTTTAGTTACTTTCGCTTCCATCCAGAGCGTCACCAACACTTCATGAGTCACTTGCTGGAGCCAGTCGGTGCTTCACAGTGATCCTCTTCTGCCCCGCATTTGATGTCGACATGTCGATTGTGACTACAATTTTTTTTTTTTTTTTTGTATTTACATTTTCTCTTCGTACTCGATACTTCATACATACGATATATGTAGGGGCGTGCTATATACGTACAACATTAGGTCAGACTTCTCCGCCTCACACACCTCTGATATAAACGCTAATTATCCCTCTCAGCGTGTTCATAATTGGCAGCTTAGCTGGCAATCCCGCGTCTGTAAGTTTTAATGAGAACAGCCGTAGTGGCGCGGCGCCATCACTCTTCCCGCGGGGAACAAACGGGCTAATTACACCGACGCCAATTTATATTTCTCGGTAATTACAACAAATGATGAGACTCGCACATGCATCCTTCTTATGTGCGCGCGCGCCTTCCTCCACTGATTCACTTAATACCTCAAGATTTGCTGCGAAATAAAAACGCATGTATATCTCCAGTCTCCGTGCACATGATTCCTGGCCAGACGTGTATTTTATTCGCTTCATACATTCAAAATTCGCATAAAACCAACTCCAACAACTGGAAAAGAAAAAAAAAAAACATCCTTCTAATTCCTGCTCCAAACGTTTGCTGATTTTGTTGTCATGCTAATATACTAAGAAATACAACATATTTTCAGTGAAACACTAAAAGAACAGTAATCGGTAGTGGTATAATGATTTAATTTACTTACCACGAGTTGATTATATGTTAGGATGAAGTGAATAGATAGAAAAAAATGTGTGAAAAAAATCTGGAAAGTAAATGTTTATTAGCATACAAAGATAAGATCATTTGCAAACATCGATGAAAACTTTTAATGCACAGCTGTAAAGACCAATATTTACAAAGGAAAACAATTAAGATCCTGGCCACATTACGAGGATCAGTGACGATACAATCAACAGATAGGGATTAAAAAAAAAATAGATATAAGCTTAATGGCGCGTGAGGAAAATTACCCCCATCCCTCGCTCACTCATACACTCAAGTTAACGCTGCGCCCTGATTGATGAATAACATGACAATCTTCAGCGGTGCACCTCCTTCATCCCGGTGTGCGTCACTGAGGGCTAAGCAGGGGCATGAGACGCTGCCTGCGACTGCATATTAAAGAAGAGGGAGTGTGGAGAGAGAGAGGCTGAGGGTGAGTGGGACAGGTGGTGAAGGTGGTGGTGGCCGAGGCGGGGCGGGGCAAAGCTGCTGGGAGGAGTTTCGAAGAGATGAAAACTGGAGAAGAGGTGGGAGGAGTCGACCCGGGTGAGGGCGGGCGGGAGGGAGTGGTGCAGCAAGGGAGTGGCAGCGGGCAGTCAGTAGGTGGACGGGCGCCGGGTGGGACGTATCGCCGACCCGCGCCTTGGACGGGCCAGCACGAGCCTGTCTCTCAGCCCTGCCTCCCGCTGCCGCCCCGTGCACTCCCGACATTCCCGGGGAATACACGCGACACACACCCTGATGGCACCGCAGTGAATGACACGCCATACAAAATGTGTCAAAATGAATAGTGGCGATTAGTACATTCATTTCGTCACTACTACTTATTAATCCATTTTTTTTTTCTCAATCTTTTTTTCATCTCGCAGTCCAAAGAAAACCTCGTAGTGACAGTTAGCATTTTTTGACGTAGTATTATGAGCTGTAGTCAATGAATACGAACGCAAACTAGAGAAAATAAAAGACTCATGGAGGCGACTCACAGGACTCAGCAAGGCCTCATCAGACTGACAGCCGAGCGAGGAGGGAGTGTGAGGCGGTGAGTGCGTGAGACACGGGACTGGGGAAGGGTCATCAGGAGGGGCGAGGAGTGGGGTCCTGTGAGGGAGGAGGGGAGCTGAGACCCCCTACCTCCCCTATTCATCGAGGGAGAGAAAAGATCCTGCGAGGGTTATCTGATTTCCCTCCCACGTGTTTCCCAGAATCCCTCCCCGGCAGCCAGGTAAGCTGAGTGTTTCTTTTTTTTTTTTTCAGTGCGTGCAAACAAAGGTAATTGGCGCTGTTTGCTTTCTTCTTATGAGGTTAGGTTGCTTTTATTTAGCGCGAAACTCTGCGACATGAATGACAGATACACACACACACACACACACACACACACACACACACACACACACACACACACACACACAGATGTATACCTAATCCTATTCTCTGTCCCTTTAGTGCACTCTGATTGCAACACTTTCGCTTGTTTTTTTTCTGTGTGGTTTGAGGCTGAAGAAAGTTTTCTCTTTTACACATTAATTTTTTTTTAATTTACCTCTAAAATTTTGAGACACGTTCGATACATATCTGGTTCTGCTTTCCGGTTCTCCACCGAACCAACTACAGTTAAATACACAGAGCCTTTGGGCAAATTAGGAGGGTTCTTCATTATATCCCCCTCCTCCTCCTCCTACTAATACTTCTCCTCCTCCTCCTCCTGCTGTTGCTGAAATAGAACAAAACACAATGCAGTACGAAGCAGGTAGAAAATAAGCCTCAACAACTGCATACTTCCGCCTTACCTAATGGCATCTCATCAATAAAAAGCAAGGACATAATAATCTACACATCCGTAACCTTGTGCTGTGCTTCGCGCCACCCTGTGATTATGACAGAGCACGGAAGCGAGGACGAACGTTGTGCAGAATTGCTGTATGTATGTGTACGTATATACTAATGATACGAATTCTCTCTCTCTCTCTCTCTCTCTCTCTCTCTCTCTCTCTCTCTCTCTCTCTCTCTCTCTCTCTCTCTCTCTCTCCTTCTCACGTCCCTTCGCTTTCCACGCACACACGGAGCTCGACACACGCCCCTTTCCCCCGTCAGAACACTCCACTCCCAGGGAATAAAAGTCGTTTCTTCGTGTCTCCTAAAATCACGGTTATTTTTTGGAGTGGTTCCCGTGACTTACGCATGGCACGCACGGCCACACTCGCAAGGGCACGCACGCACAGAGGGCCACGCACGAACGGCCACGTACAGACAGGAACCAGAGTTGAATTCCTGATGGAACGACTAAAGGGAAACTAGCTACTCGATTGTCAAATAATTCTCACCATACCATTAATGTTCTTATTATTCTCACTATTGTTATTGTTGTACGTTTTCTATATCACAAAATGCAGAACCAGGATTTTCTCTGGGTCCTCATGAATAACTGACTCCCGTTGTGGTGAGTCTGTTCACACAATACTCACTGTCACTGCACAAGCGGGTGTTGGAGAGTCAGGCATCTTAGTGTCTGTTTACTGAGCGGAGGATTATACTAAACGTAACTTTAGTGAAGTTTGCCCTGTTATGACGCCTCTGGGATGGCAGGGAAAATATATAACTGTCTTGTATGTCCTGAAAATGTTGTGTATTTATACGATTCACTTCCTCTGCCTTCTTTGTAATGCAGTGCCCCTGTGGCTTGTTGTGTGTGAAGGGAGCGACCTCGCCAGGATGAATGAAAGGTTTGTTGTGTGCGACAGCGACCGTGCCATGTTGGATGTGTGTTGAGTGATGAAGGCTACAAGGACCGCCACGTGTAGGCCTGATGGCTTCTTGCAGCTTCCCTTTTTCCTTATGTTCTTGTGTTCTTAAGGCTACGTGGATGGTTGTCGTAGCTTGCTGTTTGTTTGGGATTGATTAAATGAAGGTAGTCTTATCTAATGAGTTATTCTATCTTAAGGTTTCGATTAATTTGTGAAATCGGTGTGAATTCATAAAACTATTGTAAAGGTGGTTATGATGATGATGATGATGATGATGATGATGATGATGATGGTGACGATGACGATGATGTTGTTGTTGTTGTTGTTGTTGTTGTTGTTGTTGTTGTTGTTGTTGTTTATGGATTTGAAGGCGGAAGAGGCTGTGGTGGTGGTATTAGTAGTAGTAGTAGTAGTAGTAGTAGTAGTAGTAGTAGTAGTAGTAGTAGTAGCAGTAATAGTAGTAGTGGTGTTGGTGCTATTGGTAATAGTGGTGGTGGTGACGGTGGTGGTGGTGGTGGTGATGGTGGTGCTATTGGTAATAGTGGTGGTGGCGGTGGTGCTGTGTGTGTGTGTGTGTGTGTGTGTGTGTGTGTGTGTGTGTGTGTGTGTGTGTGTACCAAGTAAGTTGACAAAGCCACTGGCACTACTCTGCAGTACTACAGGACAAAACTGAGTAACTGTCACTCAAATTAACGATTACACAGAACAAAGCTTAGTATTCTCAGCGCTTTAAGTTCTTAATGGTCGCGACCTCACTATATCATCAACACTCGCTACTTACTGTCTACGTTTGAATATTTTTATAGCTAGGCAATATGAAATGTTAGTGACAATAACTCTCTCTCTCTCTCTCTCTCTCTCTCTCTCTCTCTCTCTCTCTCTCTCTCTCTCTCTCTCTCTCTCTCTCTCTCTCTCTCTCAAAACAATCGTCGTGGAAACTAAGGGTGTGAATATTGATGTTACGACAATTATCACAGAGGGTCCCAGGTAGGCAGACATACGACCTCTACCTGATTCATATTACTTTGACGCTCGCCACAGGAGTGCTGCTCGCTGTTGCCTCACTGTGCTGATCGCGGCAGGGACAGGATGGGTAGGAGCAAAGGATGGGACGCGTGAGTGAAGGGAGCAGGAACTTGGTAAAGGGGAAGGAGGGAAAGGAAGAACCAAGAGGTGGAAATCAACGAGGAAGTGATGTATTAGTGGTGACTGCGGGTTATGATGAGAGGGTGATAACACACACACACACACACACACACACACACACACACACACACACACACACACATACTCCCTTTGTTGATATGATTAAGACAACATAAAAAACATGCGTGAAAAATGAACGTCAAAAATTAAAGAGAGATTAAAGTTTCTAGAGGTTATTATTATTATTATTATTATTATTATTATTATTATTATTATTATTATGAATATTATTAGTGTTACTGTTATCACCATCAAATTTATTTTCAGTAGTAGTATTAGCGGTGGTAGCAGTAATGAGTGAAGAAGGAGAGGCGGAGGAGGAGGAGGAAGAAGAGGAAGAGGAGGAGGAGAAGGAGGAGGAGGAAGAGGAGGAAGAGGAGGAAGAGGAGGAGGAGGAAGAGGGAGAGAGGAGGAGGAGGAGGAGGAGGAGGAGGAGGTGGCAACAGTAGTAGTAACAACAGTGGTGATGGTGGTGGTAGTGATGGTGGTGATGGCAATACTTTACTGACAAAAGGAGAAACATTAAATAACATTGGCAATATTTGATGGCAACTAATAAAACAATAAATCAGACTTGTCGAGAGCGATGACAAATATTGCCTCGTCTTCTTTTTCAATATTTTCTTTATACTTTTCAGTTTGGGTTGATGAGAAAACACCACCTCCATCACCCTTGATTACAATTCCATCAAATGTGTGTGTGTTTGTTTTGTATTTTTTTCCCTCGTCCCTTTCTTTCTTATCTCTTTTGAAGTTCATTCTTGTCTTCTCATTTTAAGTTTGAATGAATACACAAAAAAAAAATAATATCTCTTTCGAGCACCCTCACGCTCTTTGTTTCTTCTTTGTATTCTCAATCTCTCTCTCTCTCTCTCTCTCTCTCTCTCTCTCTCTCTCTCTCTCTCTCTCTCTCTCTCTCTCTCTCTCTCTCTCTCTCTCTCTCTCTCTTCATTTCCCTCTTGTCTGTCTTTCCGCCTTTCCTTATCTCTACTCATTTACCTACATATAGATTAAGTCTTGCCTCTTGTCTTTTTTTTTTTCTATTCCACATTATTTTGGTCTATATCATGTTACTTAAATGGCTGTTATACTACTATTTATAGACTACCTTTCAATTTATTTCCCTTACCCTGTTTGCTCCGATCTTTACTTTCTCCTCGCAGTACACTTTCTCTAACTGCTTCTATTCGAAAAAAGGTAAATCAGATTTCAACTTCAGGAAAAAAATAGGTTTCATTCTTTCAACTTTTTGTCGCCGGAATTACTCAATTAAAATACCTGGCAAGGCAGAGAGTTATGATTGAAGTGAGAGTGAGAGCTTTTTACATATAAGAAATTGCTAACATTTCTTCTTTATTAGTGTTGAGAGGTGATAAAAAAAAGGTACCTTTGTTGTTGTAGTAGTTGCTGTTGTTGCTGTTGCTCTTGTTGTTGTTGTTTGTTGTTGTAGTTGTTGTTGTTGTTGTTGTTGTTGTTGTTGTTGTTGTTGTTGTTGTTGTTGTTGTTATAGTTATTACATTATTATTATTACTATTATTATCATTATTATTATTATTATTATTATTATTATTATTATTATTATTATTGTTGTTGTTGTTGTTGTTGTTGTTGTTGTTGTTGTTGTTGTTGTTGTTGTTGTTGTTGTTGTTGTTGTTGTTGTTGTTGTTGTTGTTGTTGTTGTTGTTGTTGTTGTTGTTGTTGTTGTTGTTGTTGTTGTTGTTGTTTGTTGTTGTTTGTTGTTGTTATCATTATTATTATTATTATTATTATTATCATTATTATTATTATTATTATCATTATTATTATTATTATTAATTATTATTGTTATTATTATTATTATCATAAAAAAGAATTGTAGTAGCAGCAGTAATAGTATTAATAGTAGTAGTAGTAGTAGTAGTAGTAGTAGTAGTAGTAGTAGTAGTAGTAGTAGTAGTAGTAGTAGTAATAGTAGTAATAATAATAATATTAATAATATTAATAATAATAATAATAATAATAATAATAATAATAATAATAATAATAACAATAATAATGATAATAATAATATATCATTATTATTCTTATCATTATTATTATTATCATTATTCTTATTTTATGATTATCACCAATATCATTATCTTGCTGTTGTTACTACCGTGCGCTGTACGCAACGGGACACAACTTCGATTATTACTTTGTTTCATTTTTTTTTTTTTTTTCTTTCAAGAGCTTTCGTGGCTTCCCCCCTTCTTTCTTTCTTTCTTTTTTTTTTTTTTTTAACATCTGCTTTGGTCCGTATTTTTCTTCTTCTACTCTTGATATTCCATGGTAACAAGTCAGCTACTTGTACTTCGGTGTCTTCATGCAGTTTGAATATAAATGTATATTTGTTACGTGTTTCTCGAGTCTCCCCACGCATGTGATCTCCGTTCCTCTCACGCGCGTCACCGAATGAGTGATCTCTTGATGCTTTTGTGGCTCCTCGCATTGATCGACAGAGGACACATCAAAGCCAACCTCTGGAACCCATTTGCCGCTACTTGTTAATTTTCTTCCTGGCGTCGCCGATACCTTCTAGTCTGTCACACAAGGAAATGTTTTTGTCTCTACATGCTGAGGAACTAATGCGTGTATCTGCAGGTCCGTATTTTGAAATGGAGAGGCAGAGATGATTAGTCAGGTTGTCATGGGTTTTCCTTGTATTGATGATGAAGAATCCTCTTTAAAATATCACAAGGGCCATGAAATACATACTTGAAAACTCCAATAACTTCAACTACAGCCAATTAAAAGGAGTCGACATAAGACGCTAAAGTGTTTGAGAATAAAGTCCTGCGTCGTTTTCTTCTTCCTCACCTTGCTTTTTCATTCGACAAAGATTTCGAAGTGACACGGATCCAGACAATGTAACTGGGAAATCCGTAAGATAATTTTCACTCCTTCGCCTTAAGGAAATCTTGGTGGAAGCAAATGAAGCGTGCATGGATAAAGGTTGTAATTGTAAAGGATATTGCTTTTTTTTTTTTTTTCTTAGTCTCGTTTTATGTATGACTTGACAAAAACCACACGCGATATAATGCTCCTTGATGTACTGTAATCAATAATTCTCTTGATTCAATTACGAGGCGAGCATCACAAGTTAGTGAAAATCTCTTAAAGTACACACACACACACACACACACACACACACACACACACACACACACACACACACATCATCCGTACACTCTCTCTCTCTCTCTCTCTCTCTCTCTCTCTCTCTCTCTCTCTCTCCTCTCTCTCTCTCTCTCTCTCTCTCTCTCTCTCTCTCTCTCTCTCTCTCTCTCTCTCTCCTCCTTCAGACAAATTAAATACTTCCCAAAAACATTTCAGAAAACTTACTTACGTGAAGAAACAAGAGCTAATATTTATTCCTCTATTAACTACTCCTCTCCTTTTTTTCCTTTTATTTTACGCATCTTTTCACTTTGCCCTCCTTTTCTAATCACTAGAGAAACGCCAAGTAACTAATAAAAAGTCATCTAGCTTTTTATTTTAGCCTCATCCTCCAATCACAAGAGAAAAAACCGTAATAAATAATAATAAAAAAAACTAATACATCACAGCCACCACCACCACCACCACCACCACCACCACGTCCTGCTTCACAAGACAACGAGAAACGAACCCCAGAGCCCCTTAGACTCCTCGTTTACTTCCTTCCTTCCTTCCCCACCACAACACTTTTTTTCACCTTCCTCCTCTAGTATTTCTTGCTGTGGGCGGGCTGAGGTGAAGCGAGGCGAAGTGAGGCGAGGCGAGGGGGACGGGAGGGGAAGGAGAGGGGAGGAGAAGGGGAGGTTAGGGAGTTGGGGGGGCCGCAGGTGCGCTCCACGGCAAGCTTATTCAAAACACTGCTCATACTGAAACCCACGCGGCTGAATGTGTTCATTGTGGATCAGTAAATTACCTCATTCCTGGTCCTGCAGGGCTCATTACACACTGATTCCCCCGGAGAGTTTATCCTTAATGACTCTCGCTGCTTAAGATTCTCCTAGGCGACTTTTTTTTGTTGCGGGTTTTTTTTTTTTTTTTGTGAGGGTGAGGGTGGAGATATGAGATTTTACTGCTCTCTCTCTCTCTCTCTCTCTCTCTCTCTCTCTCTCTCTCTCTCTCTCTCTCTCTCTCTATGTATCTATCTATCTCTCTCTCTCTCTCTCTTCCTTGCTTAGGAGAGAAGTAGACAGACTAGTAAAAGGAAAGACAGACATAAAGATTGGTAGGCATATCAAAACACAGAGACAGGAGACGCACAGATACACAGAGGTAAAGAGGAAGGAGAGAGAGAAAAGAGGACAGATGTCTCTAAAGTTTATAAATGGGTGGCGGCTCAGTGGTGGTGCTGCTGCTGCCACATCCCAGTCCCTCTTCTTCCTGCATAACTGGTGTGGAA
>NC_087161.1:21673522-21678522 GCF_035594125.1 Scylla paramamosain | reverse complement strand
GTGAATCTGTTGCGAACTTGCTGCGCTTTGTTTATGAGTGGCTTGAGTCGGGCTTCCAGTATAGCAATGTGATTTATCCGTGTCCTAACCTTCAATTTGAGCGGCGGTGAGTCAGCGGGGACCTGCAAAACACTGGTGATGTGCGAGGTCGTTCATCGGTGCAAGGGGAAGGCGCAAGAAAAGGTCTGAAAGTGGCAGCCAACCATCATGTTCGGTAAATAGTACTCATAAATAACAAGACACGTGACGGATCGCCCGAGAAATTGGCTGAAAATCATTAGTGTAAACAGATATCAACGTGTATGGCTCGTGCGTATGTGTGTATGGCTCAGGTTGTCCAGTGTTTATGCGTAGGGGATGAATGATTTACTTGCGTTCGTTCCTTCTTCTTTGTTACGCATGTACGTGTGAGAATCGTTACCTTCAGTCTGAAATAATGAAAATTTTGCAAGTATACATTATCGGATTCCACACACAATAGCAGCAAAAAAAATACAATTATAACAAGCTCTTATTTCCACTACTACTACCAACACTACTACTACTACTACTACTACTACCACCACCACCACCACTACCACCACACTTACTTAAGAGACAGCGCGAAATTTTGCATCCAAGCGTGTACCAACACCGTAACATTACACCACCCATATACAGTTCCTTTTTCCCTGCCATATATGATCACTGAACCGGCATACACCACTCCGCTCTTTTTTTCCTCTACGCGTTATATCTCACGTTAAGAGATAGGGAGCTGCCGTAACACTGTGCTGCCGTAACACTGTGGATTATTAACTAGCATACCTTATCACATTTTCTTTTTCTCCGCTGCCTTCTGTAATCTTTAAGGGAAAAGCGGCACAGGAGCTTGGTTAGTCTTATTACACGCTCCTTTCTTTCTTCCATGACGCTGCCCACACAGTCGCCTTGGCGGGGAGGGAAGGGATCAGAGGAGAAATGACACGCGATAATAATGACACGTTGTACTTGCCATGAATGTTACGAAATAAAGACAAGAGAAAACGAGGAGCCACGAGGAATTATAAGGTATGTGTGAAAGGGGAATCCGGACAATTTGGCCACGGACGATTTGGCCACGGACGATTTGGCCACGGGATGTCACCCTAGGACGTTTTGGCCACGGTGGGTAGGACATTTTGGCCACGGGAGAAAATACTAGGAATCTATTGCACTTAGTAGCTTGCTTATTAAGTAAAGGAAAAAAATCTTTAGTCTGTTTTATTATCCAAAAAAGTTCTCTAATCTGTTCTGTTAGGTTAGGTTAGGTTAGGTTAGGTTAGGTTAGGTAATAAATACGAATATTAATAATAATTGTGAAAATATGTAAATAATACAAAATATAATATATATTACAGTAAATATGTTTCATGGCCAAAACGTCCACCTTGGGAAGTTCCCGTGGCCAAAACGTCCTACGGTGACATCCCGTGGCCAAATTGTCCGTGGGCAAATCATCCGTGGCCAAATCGTCCTACACCCGTGTGAAAGGAGAGAAGGAGGACCGGACACACACACACACACACACACACACACACACACACACACACACACACACACACACAAACAAACAAACAAACAAACACAAACACACACTCGACCATCACATACCTGCAATACCCAACCTCTTAGACCCTCCTAAACACTGCCAATTTCTAACCAGTCACCATCAACTCATTTTCACCGCAGTTAGTCATCCATTGCTACTCGTCGTTTCCCATCACCATCACCTGCACCACTTCCCTCGTCCCGTGCCTCCTTACCTCCTTACCTCCTGGCTTTGTTAAATCAAGGTGTGAACATTATCAACACCCGTGGGAGGAAAGAAGTCAGGTTCAAGTCAGGCTCGCCATACACGCCGCGACAGAACGCCACTCCCGTAAGTCATCTGATAACCCACTACGTACAATGAGGCGGAACAGCCAGCACGCGGTATGTATCCGTTTCCAATACGTGGTCGTGCAAACACCCCGATAACACTTAGCGGCACAAAAACAACCACGCTACCGTAAGAGGGACTTAGCAATTACAGGGTGCTAAGCTGCGGCCCGGGACCAAAACAAGGATAATCCGCGTGTCACAACGATTATTTGTCACGCGTGTCAATAGGAGGCGTGGTTGATTGGATAGTTTGCTGCTCATTGGCTGGCCGGCTGATTGGTTGTTTGGTTGATTGGGTGTTTGGGTTGTTTAATTAGCTGATTGGGTGGTGATTGGCCAGGTAATTTGATTGCTGGCTGGTTGAACGGCTGCGTGGAAAGAGTGTTGACTAGTTCAGTAGATAGTGAAGGGTTCATTGGTTGATTGAATGCCTGACTGACTGATTGATTGGACGGTCGGCTGATAAACTGGCTAGTTGACCAACCGGATGATTGATTGATTGATTGATGTGGATGATCAGTTCCTTGATTGGCTCGCTGACTTGGTGGATGAATGGCTGATGGACAAACTAACTGACAGACTGAGTTACTAACTGGCTGATGGTCTATCTTTGTATGGCTGACCTGAAAACAAAAACTGAAAACAACAGGGAGCGAAGAGCTAGCTAGAAGTCTGACTGGATGGCTAGGTGACAAGTTGGCTGGCTGGCTGAATTCGTTTGCATGGAAAGCCATTAGAAAATTTAATACCAATCGAATAAGAGAAGGACACGGTTTTACAGAGGCAAGATCTAACTAGCTGAGTCGCTGGCTAACTAAATACGTGGCTAGCTCGCTTAGTGGCTAACATGAAAAGCCACGAAAAAAATGAACAGGAACCAAACAGGGTAAACAGATGACTAGACGAGGGCAAGATCAAACTGGCTGACTGGCTGACTGATTGGGTGGCTGACTGGCTGATTGGCTGGGCGGCTTGGGGAACAATGAAGGATTGACTCTAACATGGGTGGTGGTGGTGGCGGTGTCGGCAGAAGTGGTGTTCATGGTCGAGAAATGGTGGCGAGGTGGAGGTGTGGTGGTGGTCGACACTTAGGCAACACGCAAGGCGCCGCCCACACCTCCCGAGGGACGTGGTTATGATGTGTCCGCTGGGAGGGAGGACTGGACCAGGAGAGGGGGAGGAACGACGCGAACACCACCACCACTACTACCACTACCACCATCACCACCATCATCCGCATGTTCTATGAATAGTGTGTGTGTGTGTGTGTGTGTGTGTGTGTGTGTGTGTGTGTGGCATATTTTTGGCATTCTTTTTTTCGATTTAACCACAAATATTCGTTATTCATCTGCATTAAGTCGACGGCAATGAAATAGCAATGCTAACGCTGATACATCATGATCATCATCAACAGCAACAACAACAAGAACAACAACAACAACAACAACAACAAGTAAATAATATGCAATTAATTATTAGTACTACTACTACTGCTACTACTACTACTACTACTACTACTACTACTACTACTACTACTACTACTACTACTACTACTACTACTACTACCACTACTACTACGCAACTATTACAACTACTACACAACAATACATGTATTACTACAAACCAAGAATGCAAGAACACCACTGAAAAAAACACCGGCACCAGAATATTGAATCCCACAATTTATCATTTCCTCAGCATCTACGAAACTAAAAATTTAGGGAAAAATGGAGGCTGGACATCCCGGAGGAAGATAAAGTTTAATATGAAGAGGAACATAGCGGAAAGTGCGGAACGCTGACCAAGAATAAAATAATTAATTTCAAAAGTTAATCTCCAAAAACTTCTAAACAGGAAAATGGCAATGCAAGTGAAAAATGGTAGATTGGGAAATGGCAGGACTAGAAATTGGTTCGGCAGAAAATCAGGAGGAAAAAGAAATTTAAATCTCACTTTTTATTTTTTTTATTTACGAAAGGATTATTAATTACTTTACCCATTTATCTGCTTCTCTCTCTCTCTCTCTCTCTCTCTCTCTCTCTCTCTCTCTCTCTCTCTCTCTCTCTCTCTCTCTCTCTCTGACAGGGAATACTTATAGTTCTTAATAAAATGTTACGCACTTCGTTTCACAACTATTTCAATGCGATCTTATCATTACAAAACACAAATATCCTTAAAATATTTATAAAAAGCATAAAAAACATACAATATACACACAACACACCATTCACAATATGCCAGATATCTCTCCCTTTTTCCGTCCCCACCTCTCCCCTCTCTCTCTCTCTCTCTCTCTCTCTCTCTCTCTCTCTCTCTCTCTCTCTCTCTCTCTCTCTCTCTCTCTCTCTCTCTCTCTCTCCCCCCACCGTCAGTAAAGTGATCCACGTCCGCTGCTCTTAGTCAGACTGAGGCTTGGCAGAATCCCAGAATTTTGCTTTTTTTTTCATATACTTAAAACTTTTCATCTGGCCCCGAAGTGGTGCCGGGGGATAAGGAGTCTGCCCCTGTTGGTCTTTTGCTTCCAGTGTGCTGCGCGTGCTTGGCAAAGGTGCAGCCCTTGGAACAAGGCGTATTGGTAACTCTGTTTTATTCAGTGTAATGGTGGCGATATGCATTGTATGTAAAGGAATAGAGGAAATTGGTATTATTTGGGGATGGACAGAGAGAGAGAGAGAGAGAGAGAGAGAGAGAGAGAGAGAGAGAGAGAGAGAGAGAGAGAGAGAGAAGGAGAGAGAAGTAAAAAACTGTGGATGAACTTATCTTGGTCATGAGAAAATGTGAGGAAGAGAGAAGATTGAGAGCTGCTGGATTCTCTCTCTCTCTCTCTCTCTCTCTCTCTCTCTCTCTCTCTCTCTCTCTCTCTCTCTCTCTCTCTCTCTCTTGCTCTCTTTCCGTCATAGAGTTGATTTTACGTTTGGTTTTTAAGGTCACTCGGCCCGAGGAGACGGACACCACTCTTACCAATGGAGCTCTGGAGATTACACTTCCATTTCCACGAGATCTGAATCTACTGAGTAAAGTCCATTCACGTGCCTCAACTGTTTATTTATTTACTCCCCTCCCTCCCTGTGTGCCTCAGTCTCAGCTCAATCGTCGAT
>NC_087161.1:21563522-21663522 GCF_035594125.1 Scylla paramamosain | reverse complement strand
TCTCTCTCTCTCTCTCTCTCTCTCTCTCTCTCTCTCTCTCTCTCTCTCTCTCTCTCTCTCTCTCTCTCTCTCCTTCCTCCGAGAATATTACCTATAGAAAAAAAAGGGAGACATTTTGTATTGAACAGTTAAAATTATGAGAAATAACTGTTTATTTGATTAAGATATTAAGTTAAGTAGCTAAAATGGCTCCTGGACTTGTAAATAGATAAACCATACTTAAACGACAACACAGCTACTACTACTAATACAGCTACTACTATTACCACTTATCATTTCTACTAAAATAATAATAGTAAGAAGAAACAGGTGAAGAATCCTCCTCCTCCTCCTCCTCCTCCTCCACTTACTACTTCTCCTACTACTACTATTGCTGTCATTACTATCTTGTGAGAGGGGATGATTAAGCTTAAGTGAGTTAGCGAATGGAGAGAAGACGAATGTGTTCATCTCATCTTTGTGGGTTTGTCAAGGGAAAAGATGAGCGAGTTATTTCCCTTCCTTAATTATGAATACCTTCCCCTCTCTCTTGTGAAAATGTGCGGAGAGAGAGAGAGAGAGAGAGAGAGAGAGAGAGAGAGAGAGAGAGAGAGAGAGAGAGAGAGAGAGAGAGAGAGAGAGAGAGAGAGAGAGAGAGAGAGAGAGAGACAGAGAGAGAGAGAGACAGAGAGAGAGACAGAGAGAGAGAGAGAGAGAGAGAGAGAGAGAGAGAGAGAGAGAGAGAGAGAGAGAGAGAGAGAGAGAGAGAGAGAGAGAGAGAGAGAGAGAGAGAGAGAGAGAGAGAGTGTGTGTAACCAATACAATATCCCTGCCACAACACCCTCCCTCTCCATTCCAGTATACCCCTCTCCATCATCACTCCTGTACCAATCCACACCGGTTCTGTAGTCTACCAGTCCCCAGCCAGCCACCCACCAGTCCCCCGTGCGTCAGTCCACCTAGTGTGCATGTATCACTATACCCCCTTGGTGCGTGCCGCCGCCAGCTCTCCCCCGTGAATGAGAAACCTCGCTGGTGGGCCATTTGTCTCCACCTGTCAGCGAGGTAATGAAATGTGGGGTGAGTTGAGCAGAGTTCCTCAACTCCATCAACTCGCTAGGGAAAAAAATTCTCCGCTGAGGCCCCGTGTCTTTTTTTTTTTTTTTGTCCTGCCTCTTCCTCACTCTTTCCTTCTCCTCCTTCTCTTGAAGTATGACAATTTTCGTCTCTGGTTGCAGTGTCTTCTTCTTCTTCTTCTTTTTCTTCCTCCTCCTCCTCTTCTTCTTCCTTTTTCTCCCTTTCTGAAAACTGGAGCTAAATTACCTTGGATTAAATTACAGGTAGTACCTAAAAATAATGAACAATGTTCGATTATATGTATTGTTGGTAGTATTTTTTTTTTAATCGTTGTTATTGTTATTATTGGTGTATTGCTATTACTGTTCATGTTCTTGCTTTATATATTCCTACAGCTACTAACAGATCTACTTTTATTTCTACTGCTACCACTACTAATACTTCTACAACAACAACAACAACAACAACAACAACAACAACTATTACTACCACTACTACATAACTTATCCTACTGATACTAACATAAATATTCGTAATTATTTATATCAGCACCTTTAACAACAACAACAACAGAAACATGACAACAAGTTCAGTATATGTACTATTTAAACCTCTCCTTTTCCTTTCTTTTCCTTATTTCTTAAAGTTTCAAATTTTGTCTAAACTTCTCTTGCCCATCCCTCTCAGTTTTTGTTTCCTCTTCCCCCTTCAAAACCTTCAATAACAACTACGAAAACAACACACTATGTACTGTACATTGTTTTTTTAACCCTGGTAGTTTTCCCCTGCAAAGTTATTCCCATAGATTTTTCCGATTTTGCTATTTTACTCTCTCCTTAAAGACCAGTACTAGATAGACAGACAGAGACAGAGAAACAGACAGATAAACTTTAAACTTAACTACACACACACACACACACACACACACACACACACACACACACACACACACACACAAACAAACACCAGCTACCAAACTTAAGAATTCTAAATGGATAATTCCACGCTGTCAAGTGAAAAGAAGTTGATAAAGAACTAGTAAGGATATGACCTTCGGATACCGCAGTACATGGATTAGCTCTAACAGGCCGTGAAATACTTATGACGTTCCCTACAAGATACAGGAGGAAGGGGATGTTAGCAGCCAGCGCGAGACCAAGTTGGAAACACAAGTAACTTTATTGATTCTGTTAATTAAGAATACTGAGGATCTAATTCTCTCTCTCTCTCTCTCTCTCTCTCTCTCTCTCTCTCTCTCTCTCTCTCTCTCTCTCTCTCTCTCTCTCTCTCTCTCTCTCTCTCTCGTATGTGTGTGTAAAACGTGTCTGAGTTGTTACATAATATTTTTTCTTTTTTTCTCTTAAAAGTTTGAGTTTCCTCTTTTTTTCATCATATTGTCATGCATTTATTTACATTTTTGTTTGCTTTGGTATTTCTCTCTCTCTCTCTCTCTCTCTCTCTCTCTCTCTCTCTCTCTCTCTCTCTCTCTCTCTCTCTCTCTCTCTCTCTCTCTCTCTCTCTCTCAAGTGACAGGCAAACAAATCACACACACACACACACACACACACACACACACACACACACACACACACACACACACCAAGCCACATGTAACAATAGCACTGAGCCACGTTACACCCCGTGCTAGTTTTCACGTCATATCCTTCTCTCCGCGTTTCTGTGAGCGTCGGCATGTGAAAGGTGACGTTATACTCGTAAAAAGTCCATTCTAAAGTCCAGACATAATAAATATCAGTATCGTATGTAGGAGGAAGCCCCGAGGGAGTCACTTTTCCCAGGGTAATTGCAGGCCGGGAGGAAGGGAGTGTTGCGGCGGGGCAAAGATTGGGAGAAATAGTTGCATTGTAATTGGTAGGGAAGGACGAAGGGGAATAAGCGGTTTAAGAATACTAATGTCAGAATCTCAATTAGGATATTCTGAAATGAGAGGGAAGAAAGCTACTGCTATCAAGCTATCTTGAGTGTGGAGCATGTCACACACACACACACACACACACACACACACACACACACACACACACACACTTAAACGAAAGCCCTAGTTCAGATAACAACAACCAGCAGTATACTCGCCCTTGTTTGACCTTCAGTAGTATTCGACCAGCCAAAGCTTTACGAGTACACACACACACACACACACACACACACACACACACACACACACATTATTTGGTATGTAAAGATCAAGAGTGTTTAATGATAAACTAGTAAAAAGCAACAGACAAGCAGGACAGGCCGCCAGTTCCTGGACATCACTCAACACAATCAGGATGTCACCAAGTTACAAGGGTCTATTTACTGTCCAAACCTCCGCATGATTTTTATATGCAACTACAAACATGTAGGGAAAAGAAAGACATAAAAGAAAAACTTGCTTACAATCATATAACTCCTGTAAAGTCCTTGAATACTTTCCAAATCGAAGTCAATTAGCGAGCATTTAACATTTTACAATTTTTAGCAAAAGTTCCGGCTGTTCTTGTCAGACACAATTAGTCTCCTAATAAGCAACGAAAAGCTCAACAATTTCTCGATAAAAAAAAACAGGTTAATTTTTAAAACAAAATGCAGACTTTTCCTCTGGCGCCACTCACTTAACACTATCTTGAGCTGAGCGGGGCACGCCGTCAGTACACCACACAGCCCGACACTCAGGCCTGCTGCTGGCTTGTGTCGACCTCACTGACTTACTTGCCGGGAACCACACAACTCTGTAATGATCTTGTTGTATTAATGAACCAGACCTTTAACTTAAATGTAATTATATAAAACCAACACTCTCTCTCTCTCTCTCTCTCTCTCTCTCTCTCTCTCTCTCTCTCTCTCTCTCTCTCTCTCTCTCTCTCTCTCTTGATTCTCTGTTCGAGGGTCGCACAATATCAAAAGAAGATCGACCGCCACTCTGCCTCACCGCCACGCCCGCCGTCCATCCACCTTCGGGAGTAACAGGTGACGTGGGTCCGTGCCTCACGCACACAAATTTATGCACTAATTGGCCCTTTTCCGGCCTGTCCGCCGCCCCTGGGGACACGTGATAGCGGCGCCCAACACGCAAGTGTGACGCACTGTAGCCGCGGTGCCCTGCAGCACTATGAACCTAATTTAACCTAACCTAACCTAACTTGATTCTTTCTTATGGTTAAGCTACAGAAATTAATATTGTACTCGGATCTTGATTGTCTTAATGCTCTTTAACGCTCATCTTACTATCTGAAATATTCCTATGATAAGATTCCCCTTGTGTTCCTGTTCTCTATATGTATTTCACGCCGCCTCTACTTAGTTACGTGAGCTTGTATTTATGGCAAAGCTTTAAAAATTGAAACTGTAGTCTTATCTTGTTTTTCTTAAAGTTTCTTCTTTCTGACGTATAAGACGACCTTTCCGGTTATTCTTTCTCCAACTCTCTCTCTCTCTCTCTCTCTCTCTCTCTCTCTCTCTCTCTCTCTCTCTCTCTCTCTCTCTCTAAATTTTACATAAAGTCCACGACATCTGATTACCTCCACATTGTATAAGAACCGTGAAAGAAAAAAACACTACTTCTCGTTATGTAAGACTTGCGAGAAAGAAAAAAAAGTAAAAAGAAAGAAAAAAGAAAAAAACATTAAAAAAAGACGAAATACAGTGTTCAGAGTTTGCTGTCGGAACGTAGCGGTGATCATGGAGAATGAGGAAAAATTCAAGTTGATTTTGTATACAGGTGTGTTAAGTTAATGATGTGTGATGTACCTCGGGTCACAGATCCAGACTCCGGAAATATCAAAGCGGTGGGGTCGATTTCTCCTCGATTATACAGCACCGTGGCGAGGCGAGGAATAAAGCCGAGGTGGTCTTTGCTTTGGCGGATCACCCGTGACTTTATATTTAACAGAGTAAACACAGATGATGGAAAAGTGGGCGTTTAATATGTACGTTCTAATTAAGTCAACAAAAGGGTGAATTAAATATATTCTCTCTCTCTCTCTCTCTCTCTCTCTCTCTCTCTCTCTCTCTCTCTCTCTCTCTCTCTCTCTCTCTCTCTCTCTCTCTCTCTCTCTCTCTCTCTCTCTCTCTCGCTCTCTTGCTCTCGCTCTCTTGCTCTCTTTCTCCTTCAGCTGACTTGTTGGAATCCTGGTTAGGAAGGCGCAAATGAACGGTGTGTGTGTGTGTGTGTGTGTGTGTGTGTGTGTGTGTGTGTGTGTGTGTGTGTGTGTGTGTGTGTGTGTGTGTGTGTGTGTGTGTGTGTGTGTGTGTGTGTGTGTGTGTGTGTGTGTGTGTGTGTGTGTGTGTGTGTGTGTGTGTGTGTGTGTGTGTGTGTGTGTGTGTGTGTGTGTGTGTGTGTGTGTGTGTGTGTGTGTGTGAGAGAGAGAGAGAGAGAGAGAGAGAGAGAGAGAGAGAGAGAGAGAGAGAGAGAGAGAGAGAGAGAGAGAGAGAGAGAGAGAGAGAGAGAGAGAGAGAGAGAGAGAGAGAGAGAGAGAGAGAGAGAGAGAGAGAGAGAGAGAGCACTAAGAATCACTCATTCCCTTCAACTCAGTCAAGAAACAATTCAGACTCCATTAAATCTCACTGTACAACACCTGCAGAACATATTTTTGTTTTTTATGTAAGAGGGTCACTGGTCAAGGGAAACAAAACGGGAGAAAAAAAAATCTCACTTAGGCGCCAGTCCCAAAAGAGACGTCAAGAGAATCATTGGAAATTGAAGGATAAGTGTCTAGAAACCTCTCTCTTGAAAGAGTTCAAGTCATAGGAAGGATATGGAAATACAGAAGCGGGCAGAGAGTTCCATAGTTTACCAGAGAAAGAGATGAATGATTGAGAATACTGTTTAACTCTTGCATTAGAGAGGTGGACAGAATAGGGGTGAGAGAAAGAAGAAAGTCTTGTGCAGCGAGGCCGCGGGAGAAGGGGAGGCATGCAATTAACAAGATCAGAAAAAAGCAGTTAGCATAAAAATAGCGGTAGAAGATAGCAAGAGATGCAACCCTGCAACGATGAGAAAGAAGCTGAAGACAGTCAGTTAGAGGAAAGTAACTGATAAGATGAAAAGCTTTTGATTTCACCTTGTCTAAAATAGTAGTATGAATGGAACTCCCCCCAAAAAAATACATGTGAAACATATTCCATACATGGGCGGATAAAACCCCTGTACAGAGTTAGCAGTTGGGAAGGAGGGGAGAAAAACTGGCGGAGACAACTCAGAGCGCCTAACTTCAAAGCAGTTTTAGCTAGAGATACAATGAATAACCAGGTGTCAGTATACACAATACATTACACACCGTATGCTTCCTTTCCCCTTTTTCTCTTTGTCAATAAGAGGAAAGAAAACGTAGTGACTTTGCTCTGCCCCTACGAAACCAAATATTACCAATCCCGTTTTTCTTTTTTCAAGTCACACATCCATGCACGCTTATGGTTTTCTTTGTATGTACACAAGAAGTATGCCTCGGCTAAAGGGAATATCCAGTACTGCTAAGGGGAATGGAGTCCTCCATGTGTTTGCGTGTCGCTCGGATCAAGTAGTATTATTTTGTACTTCATCGTGTTTGCCTTCATGGTCCCCACACGCACACGTCGTGGAGCTCAACGTACTCACGCACGCACGTCATGAATACTTCGCAACTTCATCCACTCACGCAATTTGTTTCTCACGCATTATGTCTTGAACGTAATTTCTGTTATTTTCACGTTATTGTTTGTTTTCTATTTTGTCTTACTTACAAGGTCACAGTGTGTCTTGAACGTCCTTTATTGTTGTTATTGTTCGTCTTCTTTTTGATAAATTCACGCATTTGATAAGTCACCCGGATGATTCGTAACAGTGGTTTGCATTAGAAAACAGGTTAAAAATTCATACTAGTTTCGTAGTTTACTATTACATAATGTGCTACTGTAATTTCAGTATTTTTTTCCGATTTTTGCTATTTTCGTTTTTTTCTTTCTCTCTCTCTCTCTCTCTCTCTCTTGTTTGACGGTGAATCTCATGAATAAATATTTAATACAAACATTGACTATTTGCATGAACTCTCGGCTGCACGTCACTGATCTATGCCAATCATTATGCATTTTACAATTTGGCAGCGCTATTTTCCTCCTTCTACTTTTTTTCTTCTTTTTATTTTTTTTATACCCACGAACATCAAACTAAAATGGAAAAAATAAACTGGAATATCTCTCTCTCTCTCTCTCTCTCTCTCTCTCTCTCTCTCTCTCTCTCTCTCTCTCTCTCTCTCTCTCTCTCTCTCTCTCTCTCTCAGACACAATCACGTACCTAACGCTTTCACTGTTCCACCTTCTCTTCCTCCTCCTCCTCCGTCTCCCCTTCCACACTTCATAAGCTACGCCATCTTTCAAAAAACTTCGCCCACAAGGATAAACTTTCCCTCTTCTTGTCAAACTTGCTTCGTGGATCTCGCTGCTCCTGTGGTAAGGCGCGCTGGTCCCGTCGACACACGCAGCTCCCTGCACCAGCCCGCGGATGTCCACTCCGTCAAAATATCTTTCTCATATCGTTTTGTCGCCCTTCAGAGCTTTCAGATACAACTACAAATTCCTTTATCGAGTCTCCTGTAGTAGCTGTAGTAATGGTAGTGGTAATGGTGGTGGTGGTGGTGGTGGTAGTAGTAGTAGTAGTAGTAGTAGTAGTAGTAGTAGTAGTAGTAGTAGTAGTAGTAGCAGTAGTAAAGGTGCTCATATTATCAACAACATAGTCAGTAACACCAATAATAATAATAATAATGATAATAATAATAATAACAATGATAATAATAATAGTAATAATAATGATAATAATAATAATAATAATAATAATAATAATAATAATAATAATAATAATAATAATAATAATAATAGATAAAAACAACATCAACAACAACAATAAATATCAATAATAATACCAATAAATACATCGCCTCACTCCATATTGACTAAACAAACTCCATTTCATGCCACAGTGAAAAAAAAAGTAATTAATCGAACACAATGCAGGTCACTGCTGGCCTGCCCCGCGTCCTGCACTCACGCACACACGCGCGCTTGCGCACACACACACACACACACACACACACACACACACACACACACACACACACACACACACACACACACACACACACACACACACACACACACACACACACACACACACACACACACACACACACACACACACATGTCCATCCCTGCACCGAATGGATGTAATTAAATATTCCACCAGTTTTTACAATCACAAAACATGATTATTGTAATGGTGGTGTGGTAACGTGTATTGCTGATCGGTAATAGTGAACCACTGCTGTCTCTGCCTTGCTGGGGAACAGGAAATAAAAGTTGAACGCAAAGATTGACGGAAATATGAATAGATAGTATTTTTATGCTATACTGATAGGGAAATGACTATCTGCAAGCTGCATTATAAATTTCTTAAAAATTTTTCCTCTTATTTACCCCGTCTTACTCCTCCTTCGCCTTCTCTTAAGGGCAATTAACTCTAAAGAAAATAATAATTCTAATATCGAAATATAACTGAAGTGGGATTCAACCTCAACCCCCAGCTAAAAACTAAATCTCCGTCACGATGCTAAATTATCAACTAAAAGAGAAGGTAAATTTGTTAATATTACGTATAGACACAGGTAGCAAACAGTTATATCTGGAACTGTGAAGGGCCTATAATGCATGTCATCCTGGTGTGGTTTTATGAGCGTCTTGATTGTGTATTTTGAAATGTTTAGTACATGAATTTTGTAACTGAAGGCAGGCTGCGGGTCAGTATGATTTATTTATTCATTTATTTATTTATTTTTTGGTAAGAAGACTGTCACAAAGTATTATAAATATGACAGAGAGAGAGAGAGAGAGAGAGAGAGAGAGAGAGAGAGAGAGAGAGAGAGAGAGAGAGAGAGAGAGAGAGAGAAACATTACAGTTGATAAAAATTAGCCCTTCAGAATATGAAAGAAAAAAGAATTATGAATATTAGAAAGAGGAGGCGCCCAAGTAGAAGAAAGGGGAAGTAGAAAGACTACAAGAACAGGAAAAAGGAATTCAGGCGGAGGAAAAAGAGGAAGTGCACGGAGGAATAAGAGAAGGAGGAGGGGGAGTAGAAGTGCACTGAGGAAGAGGAGGAGGAGGAGGAGGAGGAGGAGGAGGAGGAGGAGGAGGAGCACTTAAAGCTTTCATGGACACACGCATGCTGGCGAATGATAACGTGGGTAAGAATAAGGTGCATGCAAGTGTTTGGGGGACGCGACAGGGCAGACCAGGACCACTCCCCCTTCCTCTCACTCTCTCCCTCTCTTCTTTCCTCTTCCTCGTCCACCAAACCCCCTCAACAAAACCCTTCCCTCTCATTGGCCGGTTTGAAGGGGCGGAGCTTGGCCCACCACCACAATATCTCGCCACGCCCACACACGCTTCCACCCACCACGCCCACAGCCTCTTTACGCCCAAATTTTATTCTCGACGACACGGGCCAAGTGTGAGCAGAAGCCTTTACCTGCCCCGCGGCGCCTAATGGATGAGGAATTGAAGGTGGAACGAGGCCTTACAATGTGTCCGCCTTTGTGCGCGGCCTCGTGTGGCACTGAGAGAGAGAGAGAGAGAGAGAGAGAGAGAGAGAGAGAGAGAGAGAGAGAGAGAGAGAGAGAGAGAGAGAGAGAGACTATTTGTAATGAGACTCTTACATCCAGCGAGGGAATTAAATTTAAAACTACGCATATAATAAAAAGAAACAGAGTAGTATTTCGTTTTTATCAAGCCAACTAAATTGCACGAAGTGTTTCACTGTGGTTTTCTCTTTCCTATATATTCATAATAAAACAGGGAATGTGACACCCTTTATCTAACAAATACAATATATATGAAATCGCCTATCATGAAAAATTTAAACGCAAATCATTTATATATTAAGGATTTGCTCTTTCTCTAGGTGCATATTTACCGCTTGTAAGATTTAAGACTTTTCTTCTACTTTGCATCAATGTATTAATTCCTTTTCTCTTAAGAATCTGGTGCAGAAAAATAAGTGTGGCCTTCGCCGCCTCCGCCATGGAATAATTAACCGTGGCTGGCGCTGTGTTACGACCCAACATTAATCTTTACCATCTCTTTAATTTTCCATCTGTTTTATTACTTTTTTTATTTTTGTTATCTCTGACTAACACTTTTAGCCTGCTTTTCGATATCACTAAACTACTTGAATATTATTTTTTCTTTCATATATTATTAATACTTATTTATTAATGACTCAGAGACAAAATGCATTTTTCTTCACCCTACACTGCACTCTAATCTCTCTACTTTACGCCCGACTATTTTTTTTTATTACTATTATACATCCAGGGTTTTTCTTTCTGCAGTACATAAATTCTTCACTCGCAGAAGATGTTTACCAACTCGCTGACATTATCCGGAGGGAGAAATAAAGAATTTAATTAATCCTTCAGTCTCCATCACTAGGTCACTACCGCCTGCTGTAAAACTCCATCTGATAATACCTTGTTGATGTTTACGTATCACGACACACGCACACACACAAACTCACTCTCTCTCTCTCTCTCTCTCTCTCTCTCTCTCTCTCTCTCTCTCTCTCTCTCTCTCTCTCTCTCTCTCTCTCTCTCTCTCTCTCTCTCTCTCTCTCTCTCTCTCTCTCTCTCTCTCTCTCTCTCTCTCTCTCTCTCTCTCTCTCTCTCTCTCTCTCTCTCTCTCTCTCTCTCTCTCTCTCTCTCTCTCTCTCTCAGGGTGAACTAATAAATTGGATGCATTTTGCCAATTGGAGGTGACTGATTGGATAGGAAAAAGTATAATTAAAGGCATTCTGATTAAATAAACACATGGTTCGCGACACAAATCTGCCTTAATTAATTAGCTGCTTCAGTGTTAATAAAAACATGCAACTTCTTTCAGCGAGTACTGGGCAGCGCAGGACGGGGCAGCGCAGGCAGGCACTGGCGCGTCAGCCGGTGATGTAGGTCTTCCAAGTTTTAATCGGGAAAAAAGTGAGATAAACGTGATAGCATTTGCATCCCGTAGATTTTTAATAGAATAATGGCGAAAGAAAACCGTGAGCCGCGATGCATTAATGTGCGTAACAAGTTAAAATGGAACTGTGATGCAAATACGAGATGGTCTGCCTGGTTAACAGCACAAAAATAACCAATATTAAAAGCGATGCGATTCTTATACAGGCGAGATAAATACACAAGATTTTTCTGTGCCTGTGATTACGATTTCGAATTATTCACTGCTTCTATTAGCACAGTGTAGAACGAAAAGAAGGAAATTAATATGTTTTTTACTTGTACAGTCAAGATCAATAAATGTTTTTCTGTGTACTTCATGAGATAGTTTCAGACTTAATTATAAAACACTAGATATTTAATGATTTGTATTTGCTCTAATATCTGTAGTAGGTAGTGGCGAAGCTGCAATCAAAATCATTGCTATCTTATCAATAGCTTTAATCTGGTATAAATTCACGTTACTGACGCGTGTCCAGGAAGCAATACAATCTCGTTTCCTTACAAGGTGAAATAATTGTTTTAAAACAAAGATATAGGGCAACAGAGAGTAAGGCAAACTATTAATGCTATGTTATATTATTTCTGTCATAAATCTGAGTTACCTGATAGAGGATCCTTCGTCTTTACTGTCATGTATCTTCAATTTTACACCGAATCTTATAACAAATGATCTCGTAACGGCCAATACGTCCGCTGCTGCTTCCTCTTGCCTTAGTATTCACCATTCTTCGTGTACTTCAGTAACGCCAAGAATTAATTTTTCTTCTCCGCATACAATATAATATTGTTTTTTGTGCTTCAGGGAGAGAGATTTGCGCAGTGATCCTTTTTTGTGGGCGAGGACAAGGCTGTGCTCGGGACGTAGATAAAAATAAATGAAAAGAGAATTAGTCCCTCTTCCTGCTAAATAAATTCCATGCTATGTTTTAACGACGACATAACATTGTTTGTGGGAAAAGAAAATTATATTCATCGTCCTCACAAGTGTATCTGGTTACTTTCTATTTATATATATTCTATTTCATGTACCGACTAATATCGATACATTTATCATTTTATGCTATTGATAAATCCATGTGTATTTTTCATTACGGTTTTCTAATTTTTCTTTTTTTTTTTTTCGTTTTTACATAAGCGTAGTAAAAAGACTGATAACCTCAATGAGTTACACAACTATTCCTGCCGCGCTCGCTAACTGACGCAAACAAAAGGCACACAACACTGCTTTTTGCCCGCAAGCTCCTCGCCTGAGTCATGCCGCGCCCCTACACACACACACACACACACACACACACACACCACACACACACACACACACACACTCATTTCCGAAGGACGGCAGCTGATTACCTCCACTTTTTTTTCCATCCCTTATTGCATGCATTTAGGTTGGCCAAATTCAAGCAAATTTTTAACCTATCCAACTTTCATTTGATATTTCCAGGCGTTGTGAAATGAAACAGGAATACTCCGATGTGTCTTAAGTTTCATTTGATTGTGTATAATGAGTGATGAAATAAAATACGTAACTCATCAATGAATAATATGAAATAATTACATGAAAAGTCGAACAAGACTAACCAGTTACCAAAAAGTTGCACGACCGAATCTACAGTAATTAACGTTCTAAAATACAGTAACAATTGACCATTGTAAAATATAAAGCTTATAAAGACGAAACACATAATAATAAAAATTTTCCTCTGAAATTTTAGAATGTTCAGAAATGGAATGTGAATAAAAACACGTCCAAAAGTTTCATTATTCTGTCAATAATAATTACCGTACAAAAAAGGGAAACTATTCATATCTGCAAAATGTAAAAATACAAAAAGATAAAATAGTTGCAAAATTAAACTGGTAAAAGTACGCTTCGTATCTATAAAGATTAATGTACTATAACTAGACAATTCAGTAATGCAAAGATGAAATATAATCGAGGTGTCAATACATATGAACAGGCCACTCGAAGCATAAATCATTATGATCTATAATATGTCACTGGGTATTGGCAACCACGGCGAAATTAAAGGATATGTATAATAGGAAAAATGTAAAAGGATACGTATTAGTTCATACTACAGTGGACATACATCATTTATACGCTACACACGTTATGCTTTAATTTACACGACGGGAGGAACGTGTTAACCTCTCACGGCGCTTATCCGGCTGCGCTATAAAATGTGTGTTCTCGAGGCTTAGTTAGAAACGAAAAAATGGAAGGTGAAAAGTTAAAAAAGGATGAGCATATCTTTTTTTTTCTCTTCTTTTGCACCACGCCTCCGCCAGCATCATGATAACAAACGAGACTGAAGTTATATTTCCACCTACTGTGGTTTTGGTGCCGATCGAATTAAAGACAAGACAAAAACGTGAAAGCATTCTATAGATGACATTTACTGCTTTAGATTTTGGTATTTTCCGATAAATTATCACTGGAACGTAAAAAATCAGAGGTATTTTTGTAAGTAATCGACAAACAAAACAAGTAGGCAAGACAATTAAATGGTAAGATATGCCGCACGCATGTTACGTTCCAAAACAGCTTGATACGAGAGAGAGAGAGAGAGAGAGAGAGAGAGAGAGAGAGAGAGAGAGAGAGAGAGAGAGAGAGAGAGAGAGAGAGAGAAACTCACAACTCAGCAACTTTCTCTCCCAGACTTCACCATTGACTTAATACTTTAAGATTAACACAACTCGCGTCATCAGCTCTCTCTCTCTCTCTCTCTCTCCTCTCTCTCTCTCTCTCTCTCTCTCTCTCTCTCTCCTCTCCTCTCTCTCTCTCTCTCTCTCTCTCACACACACACACAGAGAAGGAACAAACATCAGCAGACCTGTTTTCCCTCACATCATCCTTGCGCCAGCCATCAACACAGGGGCGCAGCTGTGGCAGGACGGTAGTTTTTTTCTCGGCATTGGAATCAAACATGCCACCCCGCGCTCTCCCGTCATTCCGTTGCATGTTGTTGAAAATGAGCGAAGAGGTTCAAATCAACGTTTGTCCCCCGCTCCCAAGACTGACTGGTAGAGGAGTTGCTTGTTATTCGTGTTTTATGCTGACGTTATTATTATTATTTTCTTTTTTCTCACAGCTGCACAAGTGTAAGTTGATCAAATTAACCTTTTCCACATGACTCACACTCTAATACATGGAAGCATCAGCCATATGAGGTTCTAAATAAATATTGCGGTTTTCTACTTGAAAGAGTTTCTCAAGCAATGTGCTCTTTAATAACATGTAAGTCCCATGATGCGATAAACCTCACCTATTTCTATTTACCACACGCACCGAAGCTAAGTTAATGAAGACATTCTCCTCAACAGCTTTTGGTAAGAACACATGCCCACACTCGTAGTTATGAATTGTATATTTCTCTTCTGCTGCAATGATTTGCTATACATATTAAATATTTCATTAATTTCATCTCTACTCGAAATGTGCGTGACAAATTTATCATCAATATGGAAAATACATGCATGGATTCCTTGTTGAGATATAGGCCCGTATTCTGAAACGTAAATCTCTCTTATCATGTGTTTTCAGACCCCATAGGGATAACTAGCCAGATTTTCAAGAGAGTTTTCTTGCTGATAATGTGGAAATCCTGTAAATCTGTCACTACACCTTAAAATCCCATGCATCTTCAACTAGAGTATTGTGAAAGTAATCGGGGTGCACGCAGAAGTGTTTCATAATATGGTCAATACACATAAAGATAAGCAACGTGATTGAGTGAATAGCTGACTCATTGATTAATAAAATGGCTATTTATCCTCAAAAGGAAAATGTCATACTTGATAAATCTTAACTAAATTGTCTCACACCTTAAACTCCCTCCCAATCATAGTCACCACGCTAATGCTGCCGTGTAAGACAAAATAGAACACATAAGTTGGACAAACACAGAACCTCAAGTGTGAAAGGCTACGAGAGAGAGAGAGAGGGAGCGAGGGAGAGAGGGAAAGGTTGAGGGGGAAAGATACGAGGAAAGAATGCAAGACCAGGGTGCCAAGTGGAAGGATATGGTGGGATGTGAGGTGCAAAGGAAAGAAGGAAAAAAGCTACAAAAGAAAGGGTGTAATGCGCAGGGGAAGGAAGGATACGAGGAATGTAAAGGAAGAGTGGAGGGAGAGGATATGCAGTAATAGAAGAATTAAAAAAAAAAAAAAGACCGGAAAGGGAGGAACGGAAGCGTAAAGTAGGAAGGAGGAAAGGAAAGGAAGGGAAGGGAAGGGAAGGGAAGGGAAGAGAAGAGAGGCAATGTAACTGGAATAATATTGTAATTAAGTTGTAAGTGTATCTGTAAAGGCTTCCTGGGTCCCTGGACTGACGATCCCCGGCCTAGCCTTGGCTTGCCCCGCCTTGTGTTCCGGCCCGTGCTAATGCGGATTCATTCACGGGGTTACGAAAAAAAAAAAAAAAGGGGAAAAAAACGAAGGTAACAAAAGCATAGTGATACTACTACTACTGCTACTACTACTACTACTACTACTACTACTACTACTACTACTACTACTACTACTACAACCATCACTACCATCACTACCACTACTATTACTACAAGAAAACAACAACAACAGCAATCCCTAACAAACAATTCTAACAATTACGCTACAAAACCCAGATCTACAAACAAACCACCACCACCACCACCACAACGACCACCACCACCGCAATGTGACAACGAAAATAACGCACTAACAATCACTTCATCAGGACCAGTCTGAAGTGAAATGAGGCCAAAATTGACACGGAAAGAGAAAACGGATACAAGGAAGAGAACTAACCGGACACCTACCTACACACCACCACCTCGTCCATATAGACACACAAACCACACGCCATCACCGCCACATTCGTCAACGCATCGCTCGTTTCCTCGGCGTCAGCGTGAACAGGAGGCGAGGAAACATAACCAAGAAATATGAGACACCCCGAGGCCGATCCTTCCTCTTCCCTCTCGTCCTGGGATGAGATGATGATGGAGATGCTGAGACGCAATGCTGAGACTCATGAATATTGAGGAGGTCTCAGCATCCCCTCCTCTTTGACTCCCCTACAGGGCAACACGCCAGAGGGGAGGGAAAGAGAGGGATGGGACAGGGAGGGGAGTGAGGACAGGGCAGGCGTGATGGAGTTGAGAAGGGAGAGACGAGTACGGTTGAGAATTTATATTTAGTTTTGTGTGGAGAGAGAGAGAGAGAGAGAGAGAGAGAGAGAGAGAGAGAGAGAGAGAGAGAGAGAGAGAGAGAGAGAGAGAGAGAGAGAGAGAGAGAGAGAGAGAGAGAGAGAGAGAGAGAGAGAGAGAGAGAGAGAGAGAGTTTTAAAACTGTTTACTGAAATGGTTTATCAAGATCATCAGACATTATTAAGTTAGTATATATTAGAAAAATAAATGGCACTCACACAGATCCCGGCACTCTCCTCGTCAACACAAGTGCGACCAAGAAATATTTCCACTTCTAATTCTCAAGAAAGAAAGAAATATATGAATGTGCTAATGTTTTCCAGAGGCTTAGCAGAGAACCAGAAAAAAAAATGAAAAAAAGGAATGAAATATGCATAATGATATATATATTTTTTTCCCACCAAGCCTTCACCATGGCATTAACAAGAGTATGCAAGACTGTGTATGGGTTATTGCGTTTCATTTGCTTTCACATTAGCGCACTGAACCTTCACTCAACCGGCAGTGGTCCGCGGTGGGCAGTGATATTAGTGATGACAATTTGTTTACGTTTTCTGGCTGATTTATTAATGTCTGGATTATACATCGACAAAAGCAGCCCCTCTTGTGTTAATCACCGGCGGCTTCATGGCTCACCTAATTCCCATGAAACAATTTGCATAAAATTATTATATCCACACTGCAGCCATTCCAGGAAGTAATACCGGTGTGCGTACAATTAATGGATTTTTTTTATTTTTTATTACAACAGTAGGTATTCCCATGACAACTCCTCTATGTGTAATTAGGAGATCATTTTTTTTTTTTTTTGTTATTACAACTACACATAGACCAATACCATCACCACCACCACCAAAATAACAACATTAAGAACATTATCAACATCAATAACAACAATGACAACAAAAACAACAACAACAACAACAACAACAATAAAACAACCACAACAACAATAATAATCAAATAAAAAAGAAACAATAACAATCACTAACACACACTGACGCCAAACACTGATGTCTTTATTTACTAATACTAGAAAAAAAAAAACTCCATTTGTATTAAAAAAAAAGAAAGAAAAGAGGAGTAAACTTCTCTTTTCTAACTTACAAAAGTAATGAAAAGACTACCGTATAATGATATCTACAAAGATGTAAGGGAAAAATGGTCTAAAACTGAAAAAGTATTAACTGGCCGTGTCTTTTCAGGTGTGCGCGGGTAGAGAGGATGGACCGCCTGCTGCTGCTTCGAGTGGCTGCTCTGCTGATTCTGGGCCGAGGTGGGTGCCTGACTGCTTACCGTGTGTGTGTGTGTGTGTGTGTGTGTGTGTGCGTGTTTGTGTGTGTGTGTTGGGTTGTTTTCATTACACACGTGTCGGTCTGTCTGCCTGTCCACCATTTCACTTCTCGGTCTATTTCCAGTGCAGTGAAACGTAATATCTCCTCTTCAAGCGAGGAAAAAAAAAAAAAGATGAAATAAAAAATACCTTCCTTTGTGTATATATTAACTTATTTCACTTTTTATTTATTTCTGACACCGTGGAATCTGAAGTCTGAAATCTTCTCTTGGAGTGGCAGTGTGTAATAAAAACTGAATGCTCTATCACTACAATAGCTTTATTAGTTTTCTCTATAGCTTCATAAAGATATGTCAGTATGTCCGTCACTGAAAACGCAGATGTGTACGAACAGGTGTATATAGGACACGTGACAGCAGTGATCTTCAGATATATATATAACAACTACTGGTAGGTCTTATACAGGTATGGATAACATTAAAGAAGTGAAGGTGCGGATTGATGTTTAGGCCCTTGTGTGAGGTATGCTTGAAGTGCGGCTAAGATGTGGAGAGACTGATATACGGGTGTAATCGAAATTTGTAGGTATGGTGGACGGAGATTGTGTGGATGGCATACAGGTGTGGTTTTGCTGGCATGAGTGTGGTATTGGTATTCAAAGAAGGGTGAAACGCCGATAAGAATAACTTGGAAAATACAGGCGTGCGGAATAGGTACACAGGTGTGTGGTACAGACCCGACTTGGAGGAATGCAGTAAAGGTATACAAGGTAGAGTTACAGGTAAAAGGATGTGTGGTGAAACTAACAACAGTATTCCTCCCACGGTGTTCAGCTATTTCTTTCAATCTTTAGTTCTCTTACGTGCTGGCAGTCTCCCGAGAAAACTAGATAGATGCTGATGAAGTCATAGGACTTAGAATCAAAAGAAAACGCTAAGCACACTGGAAGCAAATGTGGCAGGTTAGTCAACTTCTGACCACAAATGTATGTGAGAGCGTAGTGCAGACATACAAAGTCGAGTTACAGCTATATAGGAGTGTGGCGTGCGTGGCCCACAGGGGTGCGGCCGTACAGCGACAAGACGGTGGAGATCGTGGAGCTGGTGGTGCCGGAGTCCCCTAAGGTGGGCGACGACGTGACGCTGACCTGCCGCTTCAACCTGGTGGGCAACAACCACCGCCTCTACACCGTCAACTGGTGGCGCGGCAAGGACCAGTTCTACACCTACAAGGGCGCAGCCAACAACAACCCTAAGCACGCCTACACCTTCCGCGGCATCAACGTCAAGGTGAGCTCGGGTCGTTTGGAAAATAAACACAAAACGGTGTCAGCTTTAATGATGCCAGATTAAAATGTTTTCATGCATTTCATCATTAATAATTTAATTCATTCTTTATTTTCTAATTAAAATATAATGCGGGGTTAATTTAAACAAACGTTATTTTTATTTACTATATATATATTTTATTTTTCTTTCATCCAGCGCTGGAGCCGCCATGAAGAATTAAACGCTTATTTATCGTAGTAATTTCCACCGAATATATTCAACTCCATTTAATCTTCATCACGACAAAATCCCTCAGGGACTTCAGACTACCGCGCCGTGCACGGGAAATACCTACTCGCGCTCACACAATCACGATGTGGAAAGTATAACCTGTGTGTTGTTATTCCATGCTGTCTACAATTCAGGACACACGTGTAGAGGCGAGGACCTGATGCCAAGGTGTTAGTTCGCGCTCGCGGCTCCTAATGCCCCTTGAGGGAGGCGGAGTAATGCACCATCAGCGGCAGCGCGGCTTGGGCGTGGCCTCTTAGCGCTCAACGCTGTACTTACTAAATGCACACCAATGCAAAACGAATTACAATTACTACTGCTGCTGCTAATGTTATCATCAATCTTATCAAGATTATTATCATTGAGATAAGAGGCTTCTACAAATCTCAAAAATATGCGTGAGGGGTTTTCTTTTCTTTCTTCTTTATCAATATTTGAATTTCATTTTAATTTATTAGGTGAAAGTTCATTTGTTGCACTAACAAGAGGGAGGTCAGGTCAAGTCAGACAGGCATACAACACGGCTCGTTTAAGTCCATTACAGGTTCAAGTCAAAGCGGGCTGCACTTAAGCGCATTTCCACCAGAAACACACAGCATCGCAGACTCCAGGGACTCTAAGAATAAGTGTCCAAACATACTAATTCCAAGAGAATATAAATAAACTGAAATAGAGGTTGTATTCAGCTATTTGAGAGTTGTTGTTTTTTTTATTTTTTTTTTTAATCTCTTGCTGTTGCTGTTTCACTTGTTATTGTGTCGCGATTTATTTCACGTTTTCATCCTCGAGCGAACTTGACCATGGCTTTCTTGTTTTTTCTTGCCTCCCTTTCTTTTGCCCGTTTCCTTCCCTCCTGCTTAGTACTTGCTATCACCGCCACCACAGGAGGAGGCGTCGACGGAGGAGTCTGTGGTGCTGCAGGACGTTTCGGAGGAGACTTCGGGGCTGTTCAAGTGTGAGGTGATGGGCGAAGGTCCTTCCTTCCGCACCGCCGTCGCCAACAAGACTATGACCGTCGTGAGTAAGTAGAGATCCCATACCTTCAGTATTAAAATGTATCTTAGACCAGTGCAATTCTAAGAGATAATGATGATGATGGCAACCTCATTTATTTCAAAATATGGAATCACATGTAGAATTTGAGGTCTTCATATTAAAAGAATAACGAAGAAGGCAAATTATATCGACAATTTCGGAACTTCCCTCGTTCAAAAATACGTGATCCATTAAATATTTGAATTCTTCATATCGTCTTGAGACTGTAGTACATGAAATTTGAACAAAGTAAGCTGTCTGAGAATGAGCATCGGGATCTCGAAAAGAAAAAAAATAACTTCAAAAGAAAAACAAACAGCACCATAAATACGAGATTTAACCTTCACGAAGTTGTTTATGATACAATACACTATCGAATCTAAAGTGTAACGCGTAGGATCGTAAAGACAAAAGTCACCTAAAACCGAATTACAGGACAATACAACAATTACGAAAAATAAATGGAAATTACCTAAGAGAATGACATATACAAACGCAAACAGCCAAAGTAAAACCGAGGAAACCTGGATCGAAAACACACTCGGGCACGTGAGCGCACACACTCACACATACATACAAACATACATACATACATTCATACATACATACATACATACATACATACATACATACATTCACACACACACACACACACACACACACACACACACACACACACTAAAAAAAATATGCAGGTTAATTAAGTTTATCGACATATTTTTTGCAGTCATCTGTTACCTTTTCATTTCTCTCTCTGTCTCACGCTGTGTTTCTGTATTTAATGACTTGCAATTTTCAGTTTACTGTTTAGTGAAAAGCTAGAAAATTATTTAGTGTGGTTTCGGATGACTTCATTCGTACATATTTCGAAATAAAAGTGCATTGCTGCTGTCATCATGATAATGTGGGGAGGAAATATGATACTAGTCATTACACATTGCCCGCCTTGACTTTTTATGCATTACTAGAATCATAGGGACAAGTTTCTATGTAAATTGAGGCATTTCAACCCATTAACACTATGGCAGTTCTTTGGCCCGTTTTCTCAAACCCTTTATTTTCTCATCACGATTGTTTTCAAAGACTACAGAGATGATTACAATGTTTTCATGGGCAGTTTTCCAATCGAAGATGTAGAATCCTTCGCAATTTATCACCTAAATCACTATTAAACTCCACTCTTTTTTTTTTTAAGAACTTGTTGAAAGTAATGAAGATAAGGCACCAAAGTGTTTAAGAATACGGTCCTTTGTTACCATTCAGAACACTGTGTAAGAAATGTTTGCATCAACGCTCGGAAAATAAACAAGACGTTGATTTTTGTATTTCTAAGCAACAGAGCTATTTTATTAAAGAAATTAGTACAAAGATGTGTCTAAAAATTTGTAGGTGATCATGAGAAAACTTATCCAGCAGGGAAAGGGTTGAGATCCTTTACTGTTCACCTAAAGTTTCTTAAAAAAAAATCATTGAAATAACGTGAAATTAAAAGAATACATTACTACGACACTCGCTGTACAACTGTTGCTTCGTTCCAAAAATCATTCCGATAAAACGAAGCACTAGTGATATATAATGAAAAGAATACATTAATATCCTTAGTCAGGCCTGCTGAAGGCAGCGAAACAAAATACAAAGCATCAAACGGCACGTAAAGTAAAGCAGCCACTAAATGTATACCATCGTCTCTCCACCTGACTGCACACAACGCGGAGAAGAAATGAAATACAAAAATGCTCGTGATGAAAAAAAATACTCGGACTTTACCAACCCAGAATAAAAAAAATATATATATAAGTAAAAGGTGAAGGCAAGAGCTGAGCCGAACCCGAATGCATACCTTGGTGGCAAAGGGTATTAAAAAAACAATATGTAAAACTACTGGGAACAGGAAGCTCTCACACTTACCAATGCTGCTGTGTTGGGGTGCTGTGGTGTGGTAGTGCTGCTGTGTGCTGTGTGTGTTGCTGCAGTGCCGCTTCTTTTTGTTGTGTGTGCAGGTTTGAATACATTTTTCTTTCTGATATGCAAAATCACTTTCATCAGCCATTCACAAACACTGCGCCGAACATTACTGATGATAAATAACGCCTCCTGCTCTACTCGTTCTGTGTTTCCCGTCCATCTGTCCGTCTGTCCATCTGTCATTTCCAATGAACACTCAAACTTGAACTGCTCCGGCACCAGCCACCGCACTTGTTCTTTCTTTACTGTGAGGCATAAAACGGTCCTCTGTCACTGGCTCTCTTATCGTTACCATTGCTATCATTTTTTTTTGGGGGGAAGCCTGACTTCATAGGTCGTATGTAGCAATATGATTAAGTTGGATGAAGTAAAACAACAATACCGATCGTAATGACGGATTTACTAATAAAGTATATGATTTTACTTATTCTATTCAAAAAGTTTCGTTGGGGAAAATGAGACGAGGGAGTGACTACATTTCCCGCAGCAGTCAGGCTCCCAGAGCACCACCACCATCATTGCTACTGAAATCACCACCATCGACGTCACAACCGCCGCCACTCCGCCACCACAGCCAGACGCCATCACCGCACATGCTTATCATGCTCCACCACCACACCTCTCATTCACTCCTCCCCTCACTCACTCATTACACCTCACTTCCTCTCCATGTAGTTGTTTTATCACTCATGAGTAGGCGGTGCTTGAATACTGCAGTGTGTGTGTGTGTGTGTGTGTGTGTGTGTGTGTGTGCGGTGGAGGTTTACATTCAATCTCGTCTCCCAACGTGTTTTCCTGCTCCAGTTTCCAACACATTATATCACTGTGAGTTGTGCGGCGCCGGTCACTGCTTTCCTTACCTGTATTTTCCATCAACACATTTTACAGTTCTTTTACTCACACGTTATTTCTTTCACGTTTCTAATACTGCCATACTTCTTCACAACTTTCCACGTGTTACCGATACCACGCCACGCACACTCAGTTGTAAGAACGACTGGTAAATGAATACTAAATATAATACAAGCTTACTGACACTGCATGATGGCATCCAGCATCTAACACCTCTTCATCCGGTGTCACCACTGTTAAGTGTAAATAACTAATTCGAATCACGCTTCGAGCAAGTACTGAACACTTCATTACGATTGGACATCATACTAAAACGTAAGATTTGCCATACAGTCTAATCTTAATGAATAACTAACTGACTCGCACTTTAACAAACCGCTGATCTACTTCCTGCCTCTTTTCATCTTACGAAGGCGTACTAAGGGATCTATGTAGAGGAAAGAGACGAGGTGGACTGTCATACCGACTATCAAACCATGTTTCGTTCACGAGATGACACACTTCAGCCATGAGAAAGAAAGAAAACGGAGAGAGTGCTGATACTTGGAGAAAGAGAGTTACTGATGAAATGTGAAGAAAGCAAAGTAAGCTTGTCTGCGGGACGGATGAGGAAGGAACGTTAGATGTGTGCCTGCTGAAGGGTATGTCACGTTGAGCGGTATGTTCTATGAACAGCCAATAGTGTGAGGACGTACGAGAATACAAACCAGCAAGTCGTTCATGACATTACGCGGAGACAGAAGAGAAATAGAGGCAGTGTGTATCCATCGAACTATTTTCTCTCGTTCTTGTTCACCACGTTCACCACCACCATGTAGCTCAATATGACCATATGACCGCCCTGTTTAACTTGACAAAATAATCTACTATGGTTTTGATAACTTTCTGCACACAGTACACATTTCATCCAGTATCGGTTTATCAAACTAATACTGGAATATTTTATCCCTCACCACAGTCCCACCGTCTCAAGTGCAGATCTTCACGCGGCCGTCCTCCAACCCGCCCGTCTACCACATCGGGGAGAGGATACACATGAACTGCACGGCGAGAAATGCCAAGCCTCGAGCTGACCTCTACTGGGAGATCAACAACTCGCCGGTGAGACACGAAAACAGACCACAGTTGCTGCTAATATCACTGGGCAGCGCAGCGCTATATAATAACTCGCCTTTCTATTAAACTCCGTCACTGGCAGAGAAAATTTTTTTTTTAAGTGGATTATAATATTGTATCGAGGTTTGTTAGTACAGAAAAGACACGAGTTTCGATCGCAACACAAGGTGACTAATTAGAACATCCGCCGCGTTTCCTCAGGTGAATGAGCGAGACGTGCAGCCCCGCGCGGGTTACGAGGACCACCGGGGCCGCGTCACCTCCACTCTCAGCCTATCGTGGGACCCGCCAGCCTACTTCAAGGACAGCGTGGCAAGGGTGGCGTGCCACGCGGTGGTTGGTGAGCACCGAACCACCGTCACCAAGGACATCTACCTTGACCCGGCCTCCAGCGCCGCCCTCAACCACCTGTACGCTTCTGCAGGTGAGTTACGGAGCTGGTTAGTGATCGCGATGCTGAGGCTTGTCAAGTGATCAGAATGGTTAGCGGGGCACATCCCACAGTCTCCACCTTTCTCCCTCATTGCTATCGTTTCTATTTATTCTTCCCCCACGCCAAGGTCTGTAATCGATTCTTCACCTCAGCCCCAGCCCAGGCAGGCCGGCACTTCTTCCCCGGTGAGCGGACCGGAGTTCGGTTTCCTCGTTCCAACATCATTTTCCGGATGATTTCGCGCCGTAATTGGCCCTCCCCACCCTTCCCCTCCGCCACCACTTGAAAATTTGCCTGAAAAAAATTGGTTAGGACAGTTAATAAGCTTTCACGCCAGAATAGCTCGTATGTAGTGCCTGTCGAGGCTGTGGAGTCGCTATTCACTCAGGGCAATATGATATAACAAGATCACAAATCTTTTTAGAATAATTCAATGGGATTTTCTTTCTTCATTCACCTGGCAATTGTATCATCGCTGCCTTATCTGCTTCACTTTTTTTTTTTTTTTTTCGTAATCCATAAACATTCACTCTGTCAGGAGATACATTGCTACATTCCCTTATATACACAGCACTCACCGCTTCTCTCCTTCATCCCTCAGGCTGCAAGTTGTCCGCCGCCTGGACGCTGCTCGGCTTGGCGTCGCTGCTACTGAACCGCCGCGTCCTCTAGCACGTGGCCAGCGTAGCGCAGCAGGGGATGCCCGGCCGCGGCGGGACTGAGTAACAAGTGTTAATTTTTTTATCGATCATTTACTGTCTTGCGGGATGGACTAGATGAGAGAGAGAGAGAGAGAGAGAGAGAGAGAGAGAGAGAGAGAGAGAGAGAGAGAGAGAGAGAGAGAGAGAGAGAGAGAGAGAGAGAGAGAGACTTTCACAGCTTGTTTAATGCTTACTGGTAAAAAGTAACGCAATGTGGTTATTTGTATTGACTTTCTCGTCTTTTCCCTTTATTACTTTAAGTAGATTATGTGTTCAGTCACAGATGCGCTGCTTTAGTTACTACTGACAGTGTGTAACAAAACATTACGAGACAGTTCGCCTCATCCCTCGAGATAGTGAATGTTTCAGTGAAACAGTAACCGACTGAAAAATAAAATATCCATGGTATAGCTGATGAAAAGAAAGGTAAAATAAAACGTAGAAACACAGGACAACGCGTGAATTATTAAAATACATATAGAGTTCCGAGAGGATGTTGAAATTTTATACACACTCGAAAAAAAAAAAGAGAAAAATGGAGATGAATGCAGAAATTACACAGGAATTCTTTAAGTTTTCGTCTCTCTAAAAACAATTTTAAAATCAGTGTAACTTTGTGTGTGTTTGTGTGTTTGTTTGTGTGTGTGTGTGTGTGTGTGTGTGTGTGTGTGTGTGTGTGTGTGTGTGTGTGTGTGTGTGTGTGTGTGTGTGTAAGCAATATCCAAGAAGAAAAGCCCTTTCTCTCTCTCTCTCTCTCTCTCTCTCTCTCTCTCTCTCTCTCTCTCTCTCTCTCTCTCTCTCTCTCTCTCTCTCTCTCTATGCGGCGGGCTTTGGACTCCCTCATCTCGGCAGCCTCTCACACCCTTGTTGACTCATGCAAGGAGGTGTGTTGTCAGATGGTCAAAGAGAACCATCCCCCAAAATGAAGCTTGCTGATGCACACCATAGTCAGTCCCTGGAACTCGAGACGCCCACGCAGACTGAGGCTAAGGTATAACTAAGCCAAGCCACTAAGCCGCTACTACCATGACAAACAGGCAGTTTCGCACACACCACCCTCCGTCAGTCACTCAACGCTGCTCTAACAGGACCACGTCAGCTCAGCAAAACAATGATGCCGCGTTTCCGTCACTTCCCTAGTGCACTCTACTGAGAGACTGTGACGTGGTTATGGAGGAAAATACAGGAAAGGACTGAAAACTATAGTGTGTTGAGGTATATTTGTGTGACTCAACGAACCATGGAGCTTTTGTGATTATTTTATTTATTTATTTTTTTATTTACTTATTTATTTATTTATTTTTTTATTGATTTTTTGATGATTTTTTTTTAGGTGCAATGTGAACTGTTTAAAAATTAGTGTGCATGTGTAATTAATTGTGATGTACATACGTTACTCGCTTTTTTTTTTTCTGTACTTATCTTTTTTTTTCTATTCTATCCTGCATTTGTGATTCGCTCATTGTGCAAAAGGCAAAAGGTAACATTGACTCTCTATCTTTTAATTAATTACCGACAGACATCGACACCCGCGTGACTGACACACCTGTTAATGTTGCTGCTATTATTATTATTATTATTATTATTATTATTATTATTATTATTATTATTATTATTATTATTATTATTATTATCATTATTATTAGTTTCATTATCATTTTCATCATTATCATCATAACTGTTCACTGTCCCATCGCCTTGATTACTTATTGACATCTTCCCCTCAACAACCACCACCACTCAACAACCTTAATGTGTAGGCAGTGTACGTGTGTCCCTATATACACCTCCCGTTACAGACTAAAGACATAACACATACATATATATATAAAAAAAAAAAACCTGAGTGTGGTGTATCGCCGGGTTAATAATCCTTGTGTTGTGGGGTTGGTTAATTTCTCTTCCCCCTTCTGAGTGTGTTGCTTTTTTTTTTTTTTTTTACAAACTCACGTCTGATCAGCTGACTAGTGAGTGAGTGTGTTGTGTGTCCCGTTTTCTGCCACACGTATACTGTTAAGATGCAGTTCTGTAAGCCATGTCCTCACGCACCATAACCCTTTGCACTCTGTGGCCTCCCTAGATTATGTACGATATAAATACACTAATAAAATATCTATATATATACACACCAAGTCTCCCAAGCTTTATTCATTGCTTCCCAGTCGGCGGTCGGAGGTACATCTGAGTGTAATGACCTGGATATTATGATGTTGTGGCGATTTGCTGTGCTATAAATGTGAGGAAGGGAGGAGGAAGGGACGCTTGTTAAATTTATGTAGCCATCCATGACAGCTCACGCATTATTGCAGGTAAGGAAATTTCTCTAGATATTTAAGAGAGTTCTGTACCTGGAACTTAAATTATGAACGATTTTTTTGTTTTATATATCTGTATCTATTAAGTTTTAAGTTTTATATATATATATATATATATATATATATATATATATATATATATATATATATATATATATATATATATATATATATATATATATATATATATATATATATATATATATATATATATATATATATATATATATATATATATATATATATATATATATATATATATATATATATATATATATATATATATATATATATATATATATATATATATATATATATATATATCAGAAGAAAAGATTGTATTTTTCTATAACGCTTGACGCTTGACATAATATCGCAGGTAAAAGAATTCCTGTAGATAATTAATAATGTTTTTGTACTTGTAATTTTTCTTATAGGGAAATATCTATTTAATATCTATTTTCTCATATACAGCTGTAAGTCTCTGAGTCATTTAGAAGTTAGATGAAAAAGAAATTCCTGTAGATATTTAAAAAGTTTAATACCTATAACCTTTTTGGGTGAGTTTTTCTTTTTTAATACGCACCTGTAAAGTATTAAGTCATTTAGAAATTAAATGAAAGAAAGAAATTCTTGTAGATATCTAAGTTTAATGCCTATAACTCTGCCTATTATAAGCGGTTTATATATATATATATATATATATATATATATATATATATATATATATATATATATATATATATATATATATATATATATATATATATATATATATATATATATATATATATATACTCGTATATATATATATATATACACCTGTCAGTTTTTTTAAATTGACTACATATCAGAAGTAAAAAGCCAATGGATTATTTCCTTATGTTTCTTCTGCGGAATGTTGTTAATCTGCTATCCAAAACATTACACAGTGTCATACCTGACAAGAAACACACGTGCTACTAATAACATAAAACCACATACACGATTAGATCACAAAAATAACCTACAATTTCTTTTTACTGGCAAGTCAGATATTAAATAACGCACCAGCTGCTAATAACATAATAACACAGCTACATGCATACAAGAAGCGGCCACAATAACCCAATAACCTTCAGTTCCTGCCACCGACACAATGAAGGCAGTAGGCGGGAGGCGGGTGGCGGGACAGACCCCATAGCAAAACATGGACAGGCCAAAGTTAGGTGCCAAGTTATTCCCACCGAGTCCTGACTAGAGGCAGCGGCTGCGGAGAGTTGAGCAAGTGAAGCCCCCGTCAGGAACGCCGAGTTGGGCACCTGCTTGGCCTCCTCCTCTTCCTCTTCCTCTTTCCCTTCCTCCTCGCCCTGTGTGACGCCTTCCACAGGGCTTCCCAGCAGACTTGTGGGAAAGGCAGGTGTGGTCTCAGAGGTGGAGGTGAGCGTAATGTTGCAGCCTTCAGCATGATATTGGACCTTATTCTGAAACACTCCTGTGCTGCAACTCCAGTACATTCAAAAGGCTCTTGCTGAAGCTACACGGGTTTTTAATGGTGTTCTTATGGTTTCAGTGACAGAATAATGAGATTTATACATTAATAACAGGAGAAACAATCTTGAGAACCCAGCTGGTGGTGTTTAGTGGTATGCTTTCAAGGGTTGGTGTTAACTCTAGTACGAGTGTGCGTTGAGATGAACGCCAGAAGGTGTTATGGACCTTTCACCTTAACACATCATCGTACAGAAGACTGGACACCGGCCTTTGAAAATGTGCTGCTAAAAACAAGAGATGACGCACTAGAGGATGGGGTTGGACTTTCTCTTCTCTGCATATACAAATTATGGTAGAAATAACAATATACATGAAAAGAGATGGATAAATATGAGAGAGAGAGAGAGAGAGAGAGAGAGAGAGAGAGAGAGAGAGAGAGAGAGAGAGAGACGGACGGACGAACGAAGAGATACGGCGGACACACAAAGAAGGAGGAAGGTAAAGAAACCACGGACAGAAAATAGATTATGCAAAGACAACTAAAGGAAAACAAAGTCATACACTATTTTAAATATGAATAAACATCAGATCTTTACAATTATCGTACCTCCTCTCACTTCATCAATAATTATGAGTACCTTTCATGTAAATTTGATTTACACGCACACACGCTCACACACACACACACACACACACACACACACACACACACACACACACACACACACACACACACACACACACACACACACTCACCCATTAACACTAACACTCGAATCCTTCAGTTCCTAACACTCGAATCCTTCAGTTTCTTTCACTAATAGCCATATATATATACAGAACATTAACACATCATAAACTTCTTAACACAACACGAGTCTCCCCTCACCACCGTTGCAGGGATAGGTGGATAAATTACTGGTATGCAAGTTTCCCCAAAGTAAATTCCTATCACGAACATTCCACACAGGTTCTCCCCCCCAAAAAATATTTCTTCCGTGCCTCCCCCAAAATATTTCCCCCCACCCTTACCTAAACTATTTCCTCCACCTCCCACAAAATATTTCCCTCTTTCCCTCCAGTGGTAAGGTATGTTATTTTAGGTTACGTTTGGGTTGGGATTGGTTGAGTTAGGTTATGTTAGCATGTGTTAACTAAGGTTGGGTTAGGGTATATTAAGGCAGATTACGGACAATGCACAATCATAAAGCAAATCATTTTGGGCTAGAAAGTTCCACGTATTTACCAGGAACAGTATGTAGCATGCGTGAGCTAGAATCAGGCAACTTTCCCCGTAAATCTAATTGAGTGTGTGTTTGGGTCTGTGCATCGCCACCCACCTCGTACTGGCTCCAGCTCACGTCACAAACACACACACACACACACACACACACACACACACATGGCGAGGCAGTGATTAATCAGAGCCGGTAGTGACCTGCAGAGGCTGGATAACCCATGAGGCGCCTGCTTCCGGGTGCCTAATGTGCCTGAGCGTGTGTGTGTGTGTGTGTGTCTGTGTGTGTGTGTGTGTGTGTGTACTATCCCGAACTTTGAGCGAGAGGTTGAAGGTTTAACTTTGTTCATATGACCGAGGGTTCAATCAAATGATGCGACTATAATTGGCAGGAAAAGTGCAAAACTACAAGCCGGGCCAAATAAAGGCAGTGCTGATATTGCTGGTTAGGGGCGAGGGAGGGACGGCCGCCGCTCCCCCTTTGATCCTCCTCGCACTGATGGACGCAATGAAGTGCACCTGCAAATTTGTGATGATTTTAGAGTTATAAATTTACCGACATTAACGAATACAATGTGTCAATGAACTTAGTTTGAATAAATGTAATGAAAAAAAAGGAGTCATAAAGAGAGAGAGAGAGAGAGAGAGAGAGAGAGAGAGAGAGAGAGAGAGAGAGAGAGAGAGAGAGAGAGAGAGAGAGAGAATATATAAATAGAATGCTTTTGTTTTGTCACGACAGACAGGATTAAAACTTTCCAGGAATATAGACCTTCTCAAAGGCAAGTGAACCTCATCATCCTATTCTGCTCATTCCTGTTAGTGCAATAAATAAACATGCAGTAAAGATCCAATTTATTCTTGTCCTCCGGGATATGTAAGAGCAGCGCCGGTTTGCAGTCACTTAGTACTGAGGCGAACAATAGAATGTAGGAAAAAAATGGCACATGAAAAATGGCACATGAAAAAAAAAAATACAGGAAAAAAAAAAAAAGAGCAAAGGAAAAAAGATACTGACGTCACAAGAGCTTCAAGCCAGGTGATCATCAAGCCAGACAGGTCTCACTCCATAAAGGCTCCAGGAAGTTTGGGTCACACGTCACTTAGTACACATACCACTTGTTCCCCAAAATGTCTCCACTTGGACGTTTTGACTACAGGCTAAGTGTAGCGAACACCTGCATAAACATAATGCTCACCAACCTACCCAACCACGCATTCACCCACCCGCTCACCCATCTATTCAGTCACATTCACACATCTACTCAACCACATCCTCCCATGTACCCATCCACCTAACCTTTCAACCCGCTCAGCCATCTCCCCACCCACTCAACCACAACCATCCATCCATCCATTTATTAACTCTCACTCATCCACTCACATCCACTAGTCCATCCATCTGGCCCCTGACTCACACTCACCAATTCAACCACATTCATCCATCCATCACCTCAGACCCCAATCACTTGAGTATCTTCCGCCTCAGTACCAAATGACGATAATACACGACTCCCCTCAGCACCACCGCCACCACCAGTACCTTTCAACACAAATTATGTAATCACCAAGCGAACTAATTTCTAAGGAAGTGTCACCAGTTTAGTGGTAATCACCCTTCACTCACACGCATTACTGCCACACATGAGTGAAGACTATAGAGACCACCACCACCACTGCCACCACCACCATCACCACTACCTGCAGCCTTAGGCCAAACCTGTCTCCTGCCGGGACGCGTGATACTCTCAGCGAGAAGCAAAGATCGCCCTTAACGACCAGGACGCGGCAAGTGCATACAAACGTGGACTAAGAGGAAAATTTAATTTGAGCCCTGTGACTCCGATGGCCCCCCGGCGAACCAACCAAGCCCTGCGGGAGGAGTGTGGCGGAGGTGACAATGGCCTGAAGTGTGGCCTTGCGTTACCTTGGGATAAGCCGTTTTGTGAGGCCTCCGCGGATGTTTCCATGTTCAGGGAGTGTCAAAGGAAGCCTCTCTTGAAAGGTTAATGGCACTATGCCACGTTAATGCAAATTTTTGAGGTTTTCGCTGTCATTTAAGTGTTTTTTTTTCCTTCGTTCTTTTGTCCATGTTGCTTTTTTTATATTTTGTGCCCTTTGGTCGCTTTTTTTTTGTTCTCTCTCTCTCTCTCTCTCTCTCTCTCTCTCTCTCTCTCTCTCTCTCTCTCTCTCTCTCTCTCTCTCTCTATCCCGGCCACGAAAAATAAGTTTACGGCGGTCTGAGTGTGTCCTCACCACGCTCGCCTCGCTCATGTATCGGACTTTTCTATTTTTTTTTTTTTTTTTCACGGGAAGTGTGTATCTCTTAATGCTCTGGGTTTTAGAGGCCATCGTGTTGTGTCAGATAAGATGGAACTCTTTCTTGACGACTCAATGCCTGCGCTGTAACTTTTGATCATTTCTTAAAGTTATTTATTACGCTTAAAACTTGCACTCACACACACACACACACACACACACACACACACACACACACAAGTCCTCAGGGAGGCATAAAATTTTCACTGGGGGTAACAAAGAAGGTCTGGAGAATGGAAGCGTCACTGTGATGGTCGACATTTCAATTGTGATGCAAATGCTGTGGACCGACTGACGAGGGTCGGGGCGGGTCGCTGCCACCAGGGTGCGTGTCTCTCTCCCTTGTCGGTGTGTGAGGAAAGAAGAAAGAAAGGAAGGAAGGAAGGATGGAAAGAAAAAAAGAAGACAGGTAGGAAAGAAGGATTAGGAGGAATGGATACATCGCTGAATCACCATTTCCGAGCATCCTTTCTACTGTCAATGTGGATGGCTGTGTGCGTGTAGCGGTGATTGGTCATTATGACCATTTGTCTGGTTCAGCTTCTGCCTGAGACCATAATTATGTAAATTTCATTAAATGTAACAGTAACAACAGCAGCAGTAACAATAGCAGTAACAGCACTAGTAGCAGCAAATACGTTCAATGAATACTCCAGTAATCATAAAATTACTAATGGAGCATTAAACCTACTAATGTGAGATCATGGCGAGAACTGTTATCATTAAACAACACAACAACAACAACATTTAACAACAACACGCGTCCCCGGCCACCTCGTAACTATTGCGGGGTCAGTTTGCTGCAGATTGCACAGATCATGAGCTTTGAGCGTCGAGGAGTGCAATCTGGCGGCGGGAGAACTCGCTGTTTCCTCATGGTGGGCGAACAAACCAGAGCGCTGAAGGTGAGGGAGAGGCGGCGGTGCGCGAGTGTGTGGCGCCTGATGCTCGCACGCCACGCTGGCCCGTTCACGTCACTCATTACCGCATGGGGCAACGAATTTCCTTGCCTGACGCACGCGATAGCGACACACAATCTGAGTATTTTAAGCGACATGTTAATGTTTAGCGAAGAAAAATACCCCAGGAAATATGGAAGCTCACTGTTTCATAAAATCCAAAGGATATGGAAGAAAATACCATTTCTCTATATCTAGACTGTCACACTCTGCTGAAGATGAGAAGGGTAAGCGCATGAAACAGAGGTATAAAGGTAAATTTAAGAACTTATTTACAGCGTCTATAATATATGTAAGTGTGCCTTTGCCTCACCTTGAAAATAGCTACCTCGCAAGAATAATTCATTGATGTGTCAGTATTTCAGTGTCAGGAGCCAGATAAAGATACCAGCTCGTGGACAAAAGGTTACGAGTGCTGTCCCAACTCACGGCAGTTTCTCAGTGGAAAAGGTAGCACTCTCTCGTAATTATGGGTGACGGAATAATTATTATCTTGTTATTGCGCCGCCATAACTCAATTGACAATTACTAGATCTATTTCAGGTACGTAAACTGAGAATTAAAACAATGTCTATACAGCGTATGATGCCTTGGTGTGGCGGGCGTTACCAGGAAGCACAAGGGTACCGCCTGCTTTTATGCCTGCGATGCGAAGGGCAAGCGGCACTCAGGTGACTTAGCCCTCAGCCACCCCGCCAAAGCTGAACAGCACGAGGCCACAGCAGCACCACGAAAGGACCACCGCGGTAATCTGGACGGTAGAGAGCGACTCACCGTCCCAGGAGGGCAAGGTAATATTCTAACTCAGATTGAAAAGCGCAGTAAGGGGATATGGAAGCCACGACCACGCGCAACGAGGCTTACTTGTATCTCCCATTAACGCCCATAGTGAGTGAAGAAAATCACTGCCTGTCGCCATATCTTTAATCCTGCAGTGTATGTAGAAAATATATAATTCAACATTGTGATGGATCTCTTATGTGCGTCTCCTTCCTCACGTGAATGCATAACATGTATACGTGTAGTTCAGAACACGAGATAAAGTTTAACGTCATCATTTCGAAGATAAGAGAAACATTATAAGAATAATGACGACACTGAAGTCCCGAAAGTCAATGTAAAAAACTGCAATATTCTCTCTTTCTCTCTCTCTCTCTCTCTCTCTCTCTCTCTCTCTCTCTCTCTCTCTCTCTCTCTCTCTCTCTCTCTCTGTCTCTATCTATCTATCTATCTATCTATCTATCTATCTATCTATATATATATATATATATATATATATATATATATATATATATATATATATATATATATATATATATATATATATAGCTAATTAGATACCTATGTATCTATATATTTATCTACCCGTCATTCTATTTATCTACATATTTAGAGAGATAGATAGACAGATAGATAGATAGATAGACAGATGGATAGATAGATAGATAGATAGATAGATAGATAGATAGATAGATAGATAGATAGATAGATAGATAGATACAAATAGATAGATAGATAACAACTGTGACAGAGTAACAAACTGATTAGTAGACAGACAGACATACAGCCACACAGAGATGTAGAAAGGGACAGGCACAAAAACCTCTAAACAGATAAATAAACAGGTAAAATAAACCATAAAAAAAGAAAAACACACCAAAACATCAACATACAATCAGAGACGAAGACGAAGACAGACAAGATAAGCACCCCGAGGCCTCGCGTGGCGTGCTGTGTTGTGTTGTGTTGTGTTGTCTTGTGTTGTGTTGTCCTGCCTTTAGTCCTACATCTGTACCTGCACTCTCCCCCCTACCAACTCTCCCTCCTCCCCTGCAGGAGCGTGACAAAGACTCGCATGTCCCCCTGTTGCCACTAATTGCTTCCTTCCTGTTGGGCTCGAAACACTCACATCTCCGCGGCTTTGACTTCGCCTTAATCACGGAAGGAAACTCACGCTACCTAATTAGTGTTGGATGGACGCCTGCCTCGGGTTGAGCTCTTAAAGTACTGTTAACCCTCTCTCTCTCTCTCCCACTCCCTCTCTGTCTCTGTTTCCGTGCGTGTGTGTGTGTGTGTGTGTGTCTTTATTTTTTAACTGCGACTGTTGTCTGTCATGATAAACAGCGCCGTGAGGTAATGAATGCATAGGGAGACTGACTCTTTGTTAGTATGCGTGCTTGCTTAACTTTTATCCTGTGGTAATGATGGTGCTAGTGTTGGTGCTAGTGTTGATGGTGGCGGTGGTATTGTTCACCATCTCTGTAATAGTGAAGTAATATTGATGATGCTTGCTTCGTGCTCAGTGAAATATACATAAAACGAAACGTAAGTTCAGCCTCACCTAATGAGTTATCACGAATCTAGTGAAATGTAGATGCATATTAAGGTCATCAGTAATTAAAATGTCTGAAATGTAAGTTATACATTATAACCCAAAGTTAAAATGGGCTATAAAATCCGAGAACAAAGGGTACATGTCATTACACACAAAGTCCAACCCCCCCTCATACTCTGCACTTGTAGTCTGAGCCAAATATATACTGTTCAATTTTATCCTATTCCATTCGTATTCACAAGTACACGCACGCGCGTGTATACACACACACGCGTGTATACACACACACACGCACACACACACATACACGCACACACACACACACACACACACACACACACACACACACACACACACACACACACACACACACACACACACACACACACACACACGACATGCACAAACAACGAATAACGAAGAAACTTGAAAATGTAAATTTATAATGTTACCTACGAGTACAGTCTCAGATAAATATCCTCAACAACAACAACGATGATGATGATGATGATGATGATGATGATGATGATGATTATGATAATAATAATAATAGTATTAATAATAATAATAGTAATAATAATAATAATAATAATAATAATAATAACAATAATAATAATGATAATAATAATAATAGTAATAGTAATAATAATAATAATAATAATAATAATAATAATAATAATAATAATAATGATAATAATAATAATAATAATAATATCAGACAACAAAAAACAAGAACAACAACAACAACAACAACAACAACAACAATAACAACAACAACAGCAACATCATTAATAACAACAACAAAAGCAACACGAAAACACGGCGAAACAAAACAAAATAAAAAATCAAATAGAATAAGAAAACGGAGGGAGAAAACAAGCCACGAAAATCTTTTAAACAAGGAAGAGGAGGAGGAGGAGAAGGAGGAAAAAGGAACAGTTAATGTGGACATCGCTTTAAAATGCACCGAAACCTATCCTTAAAAGCGCGCGCCCAGGGAACACAACTACACTATTCCAGCGAGAGTCCTCCAGCTCCCAAAGACTCACACACACTAACCATTCCTGAACCCAACCCAACACTGAACGCGAATCATACACACAACCAGATTCAGATTAATAGAAAACGAAAGCCAGGGAAGAAAACTCAAGGCAGGCTGTGTCTTCTTTACTCTTTTTTTTTCCTTATATATTCATGAGGACATCCATATCTGTCCGATTATGCAGCAGTAATCGGGTTTTCAAAAGATCATTTGCATACCTAGCGACATCTGGCGTCCCATTGCTCGCACACATATTACAAGTTGGGGGGAGACTCGCCCAGGGGTATAAATATTTACGAGAAGAATAAACATCCCCTGCAGCGGCTCTTCTTCCCGTTCAGGCTGTTTGGGGGATAATTTGTGGGGCTACAACCCTGGCGATGCTGCTCCCGCTGTCTGGCGAGTGCATGGCGAGTGTTGAGTGGCGAGTGTTTCCTTCAGGGAGCTTAACTGGAGCTTGACTGAACCAGAGACTGTCTGCTGTGTCTTTGGAGTCTGGACTTTCCTTGATGACTGGTTAATTGTTTGTATAATAGACACTTGCAGATTTAAAGTTTACGTTGATGCTGAATCAAGTTGTTAATCAGAAGCTTTAGACGGCGGTTGGTCTATTTTTATAAGGAACGTAAGCTGGCCTAGGCCACAAAAAAATTACTACTACTGTTCTTCAACTTAAGGAACATAAGTGTTAGCCAAAGAAAAGAGTCGTCCAAAAAGAACGCCAAAATAGTTCTGGAGATGTATTTAAGGTATGATACCAGTATGACAATTAGTAAAGTGGACTATGTAGTTACATCTATCTCTCTCTATGTCTGTCTATCTATCTATCTATCTACCTATCTGTTTATGTATGTATGTATGTATGTATGTATGTATGTACCCTACGTATGTATCTATCTATCTACCTATCGATTTATCTGTCTATCTATTTAACTCTCCATCACCAGGGTAGACCTGACTGGTAACTGGTTGCCACGACGTCAAGTGAAGTAACTGTTAGTGATTTATTCCCATTCGTCCTTCCCTAATCTTACTGACTGCACGGCGACTTCCCCTGCTTCTTTAGTCCTTAATCCCACGAACTGTGCGTTGGTGTCTTTCATTCCATGTCTTCCCTACCTTAAGAATCCTGACGGCGGGCGGCAGAGAGTTCTTTCCTCCCTCCTCTTTCTTCCTTTCTCTTTCCTCTCTTCCTCTCCTCTCACCACTGACGTGCTTTTGTGTGCACCGCTGTTGTGTATGTCAACTCTCACGCAGCACAGACTTCACGTGCTATTCTTTTTTTTTCTTTTCTTTTTTTTTCCGAGCTGTAAATCGTGTAACGTTAATTTATTCGATGTTCCGAATAATTTCACGAGTAATGCGAGTGATATTTGAAGCTCTCGGGGCGCCTGGAAAATTTTCGCTTCATCATAGAAGACTCTTTTTAATCCGATACAAAAAGAATGCGGAGAGGGGGAAAAAGGGGAAGAGAGAGAGAGAGAGAGAGAGAGAGAGAGAGAGAGAGAGAGAGAGAGAGAGAGAGAGAGAGAGAGAGAGAGAGAATAAAAACTGGACGATAAAAGGATAGCGTAAAACGAAGAAGCCAGTGTAATGTTCGTTTTTTTTTTTTGTGTGTGTCTGTGTGTGTGTGTGTCTGTGTGTGTGTGTGTGTGTGCCGGTCACAATTAGAGTCAAGGACGCGCTGCTGAAACTTTTACCTCCAGCGGGTGTCACGTCTCCAAGCCCTCCTGCGGTTCCGCGGCGCTGCACTCGGGGCCTCGCGATGGTGCACTGCGGCGCCCTAAGTCACATCTCGCCGGTCAACAGATTTACGGTAACTGATAATAATTAACATATATTTACGGAATCACAAGTGGTGTCTGGGTGAACGCCAAGATATCGCAACGCAGCGCCGCCTGAGTTGTGTTTCAGCGGACTGTCTGTCCTCCACTGTGGCTGGTGGTGCTGGTGCTGTTAGTGTTGGAGGGCATTTTAGGCTTGCTTGCTCTGTGGTATCATTATATTCCCTATTTTTCTTTGTGTTATTATCATGTTCTCTAATTTTTCGTTGTGGCATGGTCGTAAAAACTAATCTCCGTAAGTTGTATGCTAGCGTTACTTTTTTTTTTCTCTTGTTCTCGATGTGAATGACAGATATATTTCTAGTAAACCCAAGGACCGTGAGTTAAGCGTCGGTCTTTCGTGATTTCTTCATTTACTTCTGTATGTATTTTAAGAGGAGTCACAAAACAAAATTTCGTGTCTGTAATCTAACAGTATGTAAAGCATTGACCTTTTGTTTGGTTTATTTGTTGGAATAAAAAATAAATAAATAAAAAAAAACTTCCAGTAATTGAGCTAAGAGATGCGCACAGTCTAACAAATATGGAGGGCAAGTGAATTATTGAGACACTTTACTGAAACACTGCTGGCTGTTTGGTATTCGTAATGCAATTATCTTAAGTCTTAAGGTTTAATTTTAGTAAAGAAAATGTGTTTTAAGTTTGACTGTATATTATTATTAGCAAAAACCGTGTTCTTCTCAGCATATGAGAATGTGTAATCATTGTATTAGAAGTGAAAATGTTTCTTGTCAGCTTGTTTAGTAGTAATGGCAAAAAAAAATGTCCTCTTTGATTGTTTAATAATAAGAACGAAAGAAATGTCCCATCCCAATGTTTAAAAGACATGAAAAATATCCTCTCTGATAATCTAAGAGTAGTAGAGGAAAAGGAAAATTTCTTCATGGATCGTTTAGTAGGAAAGAAGAAAACCGTCCTCTTTATTTAGTGGAGAAAATATCTTCTTGATTGTTTGAAAGTAGCGGGAAAAAATGTCCTCTATGATTATGTAGAAGTGAAAAAATGTCCTCTGATTGTTTATACAGAAGTAGAAAAAATGTCCTCTTAGATTGTTTATACAGAAGTAAAAAAAATGTCCTCTGTGATTGTTTAGTATCAGCGAGGAAAATTTACTCTCTGATTTAGTAATTGCAGAGAAAAAAAAAATCTTACTTGCTCCTTCTCACCCTGTCTCTGCTTCCTCCTGCTGAGCACCACCTGGCCCTGCCTCAGCTGAAGTCCTTCCGCCGATACATACAACCTTCTGCACAGAACCAGCGATGCCTGTGCATGATTTTTATTTACCATTAACCGAAATTGCTTTTGTAATCATGATATTGTATAATCTTTCAATGTCTTTTGTTGACCTCTGATTAAACTCTAAATATGAATGAAAGGAATATAATATAGGAAAGAGGGAGGTAGGGAGGAAGAGGAGGAAGGGGGTGATGTGATTTATCGAGGCGTTGTATTATTAAACATCAAGTCTGTGTGCGTCATTCTCGCGTCGTATTCATTATTACCAACACACTCAATCAGGCTGACACCCTTGATCCCCGTCGCTCCCTCATTCTGCCTCGTCAGCTCAGCCCGTATATCAGACGGAGGAAATTTGTGTTTGGGTCACCAGAAGCTGAATTTATAGCCACAATTGGCAATGCCGTGGTGACAGGCTGCAATATATTTCTTCCACCAGGATTCCTATTACTAAATTTTGGGAAAGCAAGAGACGCGGAGACAGAGAGAGAAAAGTCAAAATATGACTAATAAGTTTACAGATGTAGATGGAAAGAGGGAATTACGTATAACCAAGCACATTGACATTAATATGATCAAGCGTTTCTGAATACCGTTTGAAGTGCACGCGTTGGCCACTACAGAGGGCAGTGTTTGTGTTCCGCGTCTCACTGTTTCAAAGGCACCAGGCAGAGAGCGGACGGCGGCTCATCGCGTTTAGTGGCAGTCATCACACTCCTCCTCCTCCTCCTCCTCCTCCTCCTCCTCCTCCAGATCCACTTTATGCTGTACTTTTCCCCTCTTGTCCTTCTAAATACATGTGGAATAGTTGGAGGAATTGTATGTAGTAGAAGGATAAATGTTTGCAAAATAAGTAAAAAAAAAATCACGGATGAATAAGACGTCAGAAGAAATCAAAGAAAGACTTCCGGCGTAAACTCGCACTTACCACAACAAATCCAGCTTTCCTCCATCCTCCTCGACACGTGTTACTGAAGGTGGACAGAGATTTTTCTTTCACTTGTTGTACCAATCATAATGATCGTCATAATTCACTATTTGGAATTTTCTTTGGGGAAGCGAAATTTATACATATGGCTGAATAATTTAGAACCTTACGTTTGCATGGCGATTAAATTTGAGGCAATTAAAGAGTTTGGAATTCTCTCCAATTTTCATCCTTTTTATAAAATTGTATATCATTAGAAATTTCACTTTTATAAGATCATAAAATACTACGCAAATAATACCACTTAGAATTTCGCTTTTGAAAATAACAAAAAGCATTCGAAACTTTAATTTATGAGATCATCTGCTTCTATAAAGACAGCTATACAATTTGAATTTTTCTCTCTTTTTAATTAATCAAACTGAAAACGGATTAATAAACTATTTAAAATTTTAATTTCTGGGTCACTGGATTTTGTGTATATCGTTATTTAAAACTTGACTTCTGCATTTTTATTAATGGATGGCTATAACATTTGTAATAATTATGATATATCCATCACGAACTGAAAAAATAAGCATCACTTTGTTAGTAAATGATGAGAGGTAATGAATTAATAACGCCCACAATTTCCAGTCTGCCTTCACTCAACATCACAATAATATATATATATATATATATATATATATATATATATATATATATATATATATATATATATATATATATATATATATATATATATATATATATATATATATATATATATATATATATATATATATATATATATATTTTTTTTTTTTTTTTTTTATTTATTTTATTTTTTTTTATTTATTATTTTTTTTCAAGACATGTCAACATGAATATTTATGGTGTACATGACATACATTTCTTGGCTAGTATATTTTGCTTGACATGAAAACAAGGTGAGTTATCAGATACTTGTAATACATGAAGCCTTGTTTTGAAAACAAACTCGTATGAAAGATTTCCTTCACCACAATTAGGTATTATTAATGACGAGAAATTAAAATATTATCTGCAGCAATTACTCACCGTCACTACTTTAAAACCTCAGGTAAGTAAGTTAGTGAGAAAATTATTCAGTGGTCATTTCGTGTAATTAATTTTCCTAATTGTTCAACCTTTAGGGCAGACGCAGGTTTGTTTCGCTGGATGATGTCACTTACGTATTTCGTTCTCTACTCCACACACACACACACACACACACACACACACACACACACACACACACACACACACACACACACACACACACACAGTCCCCTCATTACCTTCGGCTATACAAAAGTCTATGACATTATGTGATTCTCGTGACTGTCTTCTCAAGGCGTTTATTTCTTACCCAATTCACTTTATTACACGGACATTATTGTTTACTGTTTACTGTTACGTGTTCATTATACGCTCTACATTTTCTGCTAACAGTTGACTTGACATACACTGAAATTACTATTTATTTATTACTATTATTATTTTAACAAAGGAAACAAGCACATGGACTGGAGCACACACACACACACACACACACACATGGTGCGCAGTCATATCTCCTACAACCCTACAATAGATGGAGTACAACCACATATCCTACACATAGGCTGTCATTATTTCCTATACAAAAAACAAGTATCCAGCACATTTCCCACACAAGACCCTCCTACTGACATAATTCCTACAAGGATACAAAGTGTCTCCTACACACAAAAATCGTTTCTGTCACACTTCCTACACTTTACAGGCGCACCCCCAAACTAGGGCGTTTCTTTATTCGGCGCTTTTGACTCACTACATTCCTCACGACCTTGACCAGTCAACAAGTACTTTGCTTGTTGTATGAACTTTCTACGCAGTATTATGCAGCAACCAAAACAGAGACAAGTATCGTTCACATTCAGACATTCTCTTGCCCTGCCAAAACGCTTCCTTCTGTGCAGATTGCATAAGCATCCTTGTAACATGGCCTACTTGCTGTACTGCCATTCATGACAGGCTTGAATTTTTTTTATTTTAAGTGTCATTTTTATGTTTCATTGTATATACGTATGTTGTAGTGAGAAATAAAAAATACCTTTTTGATTGATGTTATTTACAGATGCACTATATAGTCACAGCTACTACACATTGGCAGTCATATTTGCTACACCAAAGCAAGTGTGAAGAACATGTCCTGCACTACTGTGTGTAGGAGATATGTTGTATCTCTTTAGAAAATATGCCACTGCTCTATAATTTGCTCAATTTATAGATGTGGTGAGTAGGAAATGCACAGTATACACGGTGAAGGAAATGTGGCGCACTCCTCCCCCCACACACCAACACACACACACACACACACACACACACACACACACACACACACACAAAAGACAAAAACGTGAAGCGCAGTTCCACCCAATTTTACTTTTTCTCCCTTCCTTTTAAAATCATTGCGTCGCGTGTGAGGAGAGCACATGCCCCTTCCTCTCCCCTCCCTTCCCTTCCTTCCCTCTCTTCCCTCTCCATTACCTCCCTCCCTCCTTCCCATTTGTCCCCTCTCCTCCTCCCCCCACCCTCACCTCAGCGCTTCTCTACCAGGAATATTTTCTGCCTCTCTCTCTCTCTCTCTCTCTCTCTCTCTCTCTCTCTCTCTCTCTCTCTCTCTCTCTCTCTCCTCTCTCTCTCTCTCTCTCTCTCTCTCTCTCTCTCAGCAAAACAAAACCTGTATATTTGTTTATTTCTTTCCCCGAGCACGTCTCCAGCCGCTCCCTCACTGCCAAGCTGGTACCCTCAACTTGTGCTCTCTCATGTTGCTTTTCTTTTCCTCTTTCCTGTGTCTATTTGATGTGTCTCTCTGTGTCTGTCTGCCTGTTTGCCTGTCTTTGTTTTAGCCTCTCTTTGCTTCCATCTTTATCTGTTTTTTTTTGTCATTGCATCTCTTTGTCTCTGCTTATATTTGTTTTTTTTTTTTGTTTTTTGTGTCTGCCTGGTTTTGTATTTCTTTGTCTATGTCATTCTCTTTGTTTCCGTTTGTGTTCGTTTTTCTTTCTTTGTCCGTTATTGTCCATCTGTCCTTATTTATGTTTATTTGTGGGTCTCTGTCCTACCTTATATGTCTCTGTATTTGTCTGTTTACCTCTTTTCCTACCATATATATATATATATATATATATATATATATATATATATATATATATATATATATATATATATATATATATATATATATATATATATATATATATATATATATATATATATATATATATATATATATATATATATTTTTTTTTTTTTTTTATGTTCGTGGCTTCACCCGTTTGCCTGAAGCACACAAGCATTCTCTCTCTCTCTCTCTCTCTCTCTCTCTCTCTCTCTCTCTCTCTCTCTCTCTCTCTCTCTCTCTCTCTCTCTCTCTCTCTCTCGCAATCCAGACGAGGAGCGTAATAATGACGGCAAATAAATGTCATAAAAAGCCAAACGTAATACAATATTTCGCTCTGCATTCTCCTCTCATCCCACTGATAGAATATTTAATTAATGAAATGCATGTTTTTTTAGTAAAAAAAAAAAATGTTTTCAGTAAGTAAAATGCAGATGTTAAAAATTACTGCTGTTATTTCAATTTAATGGAAATATACAAGCAATACTTTTTTTAACTTTAGTATGTGGAGTTGCATTTTATGTACACATGTATTTTTCAGTATAAGTAGAAACGTCAGGATTCGAAAATACTTTACCTCTCTAATACCTTATTTTCAATTTATACTCTTAGGGTATAAATAGAAATTTGTATTCAACCAATTGTAGCTCCATACACAGAAGTAATTGCGGGAAAGTATTTGTTACCTACGCATTACATATAAAAATAGTTATTTATATAGAGTAGAATGAGTAGTTCATATCAAAGGAGGAGAGAGAGAGAGAGAGAGAGAGAGAGAGAGAGAGAGAGAGAGAGAGAGAGAGAGAGAGAGAGAGAGAGAGAGAGAGAGAGAGAGAGAGAGAGAGAGAGAGAGAGAGACTAAAAAATGAAAAAAAAAATGACAGGGAAGAAGCAGGAAGAAACGAGGAGGTAAAGAAAGCATGAGAGGAAGGTCAGAGGGAGAGAAACAAGTAAAGGGTAGTAAAGGAAGGAAGGGGAAGAAGGGGAAGTCTGCCTGTATCTCGGCGGTCACTTAGAATTCCTCCTTCAGTCACGGGCACAGAGATCTGCAGGTACTTTCTGTGGCGTTTGTCTAAGGAGGTAAATCTGTGACTTAATCCTTTCAAAAAGATAGCATGATTTTTCCTACACCCCTTTTAGCTCTATTAATCTAAAGTTTTACAATCTCTTAGCAGAATAACTCGTTTGTAGTGTTTTTCCCTTGTCTGTTTCTAACCTTACCAGCATGATGAGAACAAATGTGTCATGTTCTTAGTTAAGTAGGAGTGCAATAAAAAAAAAAAAGCCACATTAGGTAGTTTAAGTTGGTGTTAGGGCACGTGAAGCAACGTTATGTTCATTCTAAGGAAAGTTAAGTTAACGGCAGTAATTGAGTGGGTACTTTTTGCTTTTTATTTTTTTAGGTATGAAAAAAATGCTTGCAAAGGGAATAAAAGCACAGAAAAAAAGCGCACTTAATTAATCTCCGCTTCCTTACCAAAAAAAAATCTTGTTAGATCAAGTGCTTCACAAAGGTGGTGGTTGGTGGTACTGACAAAGGAACCACCGCGCTACTTTGTGCAGTCCTGTATTCTCAGTCCTCATGTCATTCTTTGATATCTATCGGCGCAACACACGCATGGGAGTGACACGCAAAACTTCCGCAGCGAATCAATTCATACCTCGTAAAGTGCATGTCCGCATTGGTAAGGGAGAGTATTACCTCCCTGTATGCATGACTTTTTCAGCTGCATGATTGACTGAATATTACAGTGACGCGACAATAAGACAGAAAAAGTTGAAGTTGAGAAGCGATTATACGGTGAAGGACATCATTGTTTTCTGATATACTTGATTTTTTTTTTTTTCCTTTACTCCATGACACACTGACTGATTATTATTATTAGTGACATGGAAATATGACAAAAAATTAAATAAAGCAAGTTTTGTGTAAATTCTGATAACATTGTAAAAGGCTATAAGTGACAAAACAGCTAGTAATTTGTTACTGAACTTTACCACAAACAAAATACCAAACAATTAAATATTTCAAAACACACAAGACAAAAAGAAAAAAAAATGAAATAAATAAATAAATATAATCTAAATGTTCAATTAAAAGCTTCACACCCACAAGAAAAAAAAAATAAATACATATGCATTTGATTTTTTTCATTTTCTTAAGCTTCATTGAGGTTAACATTATCAAATATTCTTCGCTCTACCTCCATCACGCTCTTAGAAAAATATAATTCACCCAATAGACAGAATTCAAGGTGCATGTGTAAATTTTGACTCAGTTTTTGGGTTGAGGTTAAAATTATGACATATGTATCGAAAAACTATAAAAAAAAAAGAAAAAAAAAACACAGCAAAGGTACAAGAACTCTCCTCAACCATGCATTTCCTCCTCCCCCCTCCTCCTCTTCTTCCTGCTCTTCCTCCTGTCTTCTTCCTCCTCTTCCTCTTCCTAGTTCTCGCCCTTTACGCAACGCTCAAGCAAAAGGTGAAGGTAAAAATACTAAAGTGAGGAAAAAAAATACTTGATAATAAGAAGAAACTGTGGCCACATTTTCTAGTGCTAAGCCTCGGGGGCGTCACTCGGGAGCCCCTCTGACGCTCCGCGGATATTTATGGCCAATATTTTTACGCATATTTCTATTTTACTACATCTGGTACGAAGAAAGAAACGGGCTGGTGATGGCGGACCGGAGCGCGCCTCGGACTGACTACGCTAGACACACAGACACACACACACACACACACACACAAACACACACACACACACACACACACACACACACACACACACACACACACACACACACACACACACACACAAATACACACACATACAAACAGACGCAAACAGAAGGACCCGTTTGCACAAGTAATAGTTGACAACTTGTGTGTTTTTTTCCTGCAAGAGCTAAGAGAAAAAGATAATGAAAAAAAAAAACACTCTGCAACGTGTCACCCAAAATAAAATAAAGAGCAGATGAGTTTCTAAAAAGGTTAAGGTTAATCAAGCTCCCAAAGTGCGTTGATGGGTCTCTGCCGCAGGAATAATTCATGACACTGGAGGGTAGAGAGACAAGGCAAAAAAGGTAGGGAGTATCAGAGCTTACAGTGAAGAGGGATGAGTGAGGGAAGGGAGTACTACTTAAGTCCTGCATTATTAAAGTGTACAGAACGGAGGATAGAAGCGAGGAGAAAGTTTGGGCCCATGTGTCCAGGGAAGGATGGACATGTGGTAAGTGCAGAAGATCAGAAAAAACAAATAAATAAAATAAATAGATAAAATAACTATAAGAAACAAAGAGAAAAGTCGAACACGAAAGCAAAGTGTAAAAGATTTCATCGATTGCTTTAAGATGATACAGCCAATGAGATCATATAGCGCTGGAGATGAAAAATATTAGAAAAAAAATAGCCTGTGAAAGTGATGGTCAGTAAAACTACTAAAATAGAAAAGCAAATTAATCTCTAACAAAATTCCCTAACGACTTATGTTGACTCTAGATATCAACGGAGACATAACTTAAACGTGACCAGTGGAGACACGGTGACAATAAACAAGAGAGACACAGGCCAAAAAATGACCAATGAAGACAATGAACAAATGAGACGGGGGCAACAAAAGATGACCACATGTAATACGCTGCGGCGAACAGATCCATACGTATCCTTCCAATTACAAATCATTTAGCACAAACAACTTGTTACCTACAAAAACAAGGTATCTAAATCCTTCACATGACTAACATATAATGACAACGATAATGAAGATAATATCGAGAAATTAATATAGATCAAAGTTTAACCAACTCATTGATATACAGAGACATAACACACTATCATTTATCAATAAAAGTTCAAAGTACATACAATTATACATACATCAGTGCATCTCACAGCGCATACACATGACTCCTGACAAATACACACGCCATCCCATAACATCGCAAGGCAACAAATTGGCAAAAAAGTTTCTGTGAGATGTGCTGCCCAGACTCTTCATGTGACTTACCACCATTATCTTTTATTCACCAGCCGCGGGAGGTAGGGATGGTTGGAGAGAAAGAGCGAGAGCTAGGAGCACCACGAAAAATAATACGTACAAGCCCACATCACGTTCTCCTAAATGCCAGCGGAGGTCAGCACGCAGGGAGAGTAATGCTGGCCTAAGTATTTCGGTTAAGTTGCTTTCTGTTGTTGCTCTTTTTATTTCAGCATGACTTTCAGAACAAGTTTATTTATGCATCACCTCGAATGTGACTCCAGTGCGCGAGAAATAAGAGCTGTTCACTCAGAATAACCACTAGAGGAGAGAGAGAGAGAGAGAGAGAGAGAGAGAGAGAGAGAGAGAGAGAGAGAGAGAGAGAGAGAGAGAGAGAGAGAGAGAGAGAGAGAGTTGCATTATAGACATTATTTGTAAATATTTAAAAGGCTGTGTCCACCGTTCGTCTCTCTCTCTCTCTCTCTCTCTCTCTCTCTCTCTCTCTCTCTCTCTCTCTCTCTCTCTCTCTCTCTCTCTCTCTCTCTCGATACAAGAACAATCTGTATTAAAATGGATGTACCTTTAAAATTGGATAGTGTGTTGCTTTTAAGAGTACAACCAAGGAAGAAAATATTTAAAAATGTAGATAATTCTTCCTTCACGTGTGCGTGTGTGTGTGTGTGTGTGTGTGTGTGTGTGTGTGTGTGTGTGTGTGTGTGTGTGTGTGTGTGTGTGTGTGTGTGTGTCCCTTTCCTTGCCGTCACATGCATCATTATTTTTGACGACAGCATATTTGTAATAGATTTATTTATTTTATTTTATTGTATTTGTAAGAGCATTTCAGTAATAGGAGCGTTAATAACAAGAGCAGAGTAAGGATAAGCAAACAGACATGAATAAAAATGTGTGCAATCTCAAGGCTCATCACCCAAGTTCAAAGATTTCCAGTGTTCAGGGAGGCAAGTTACGGCATGTCGGGTTTTCATTATTGCTTCCTTTCATAATGATTTCATGGTATTGGTTTTCATTTTGTTTTCTTCTGTATTCTGAAAGCTCTTGCGGTGACACGAATATTCTGTAAGCCTTCTTTCTGTCTGCGCTCTCTCTCTCTCTCTCTCTCTCTCTCTCTCTCTCTCTCTCTCTCTCTCTCTCTCTCTCTCTCTCTCTCTCTCTCTCTCTCTCTCTCTCTCTCTCTCTCTCTCTCTCTCGTACGGAATACAACATTCATACCTTAGGAAAATTTGCTGCTATATACATCTATTTTTCTTCATGATATAAATTCCTCTTTCCTTATTCTAGCGGACAAATGCACGACCCTTAAAAACTAATCCATTAATGATGAAAACTACTAATTATCCTCTTCCTCCCTCTCTCTTTCTCTCTCTCTTGGTCACTTTGAGAATTGAAACTGCAACATAAGTTTTTTTTTTTTTGTATAATTCGTTCACATATATTTCTGACCCTTAGGAAAGTCTCAAGGTAAATAAGCAAAGCAGAGAACATTGTCTTGCTCCCAAACCCCGAGGCAAGACTCAAAAGTAGTAAAATGCAGAAGATAAAAATATGGTAACTTCACTTTTTTTTTATTTATTTATTTATTTTTTTCCCTTTCTATCACGAGAACTCGATGCCTCAAGAAGTGGTAACTTGTAGGCCCCTGAATAAGGTAAGAAAGGAGGTAGGTAGGTAGATAGATAAGTAGTTATATAAGGAGGTATAAGGGAGGGAGGGAGGAGGGGAAGGCGGGATGAGAAAAGGAGGGAAGGAAGGAGAGATGAAAGGGAGAAATAAGGAAAAAAACAAAGGAAAGAAGGTGAGAGAGAGAGAGAGAGAGAGAGAGAGAGAGAGAGAGAGAGAGAGAGAGAGAGAGAGAGAGAGAGAGAGAGAGAGAGAGAGAGAAGGATTAAGGAGGGAAGGAGAGAAGGAAGGGATTAAGGAAGGAAGGAAGGAAGGAAGCGATTAAGGAAGGAAGGAAGGAAGAAAGAAAGAAAGGAAGGGGTAAAAAAGGATACGTGGATGGAGAGAAGGAACAATAGATGGAGGAAAAAGAATGGAAGCAAGGAGGAGTATAGAATAAACAGAACAAGACCAAATTTAGCGAAATAATGTTTTCCGTGTACTTTCATGAAAATATTGTTTCTACCTATTTGTTTTATCGATGATTCCGTTGTCCACATTTATTATTTTTTTCTGTGTGTGTGTGTGTGTGTGTGTGTGTGTGTGTGTAATCCAAAGTGGCAAATAAAACGTGACTGCGGAGTGGTTTTCGTCCCTTGCGTTCCACACCGCCGATTTTATATCATGAAGTGAATTGCCTCTTAAATTGCCTTCAGTGATTGCTTCCCCACCTACATTCTTCTCTCCCTGCTGGAAAATGTCCTTCACATTGTCTTGCTCCAGTCTTATGCATTCCCTTGAACTTGAACGATACACGTCTCTCTCTCTCTCTCTCTCTCTCTCTCTCTCTCTCTCTCTCTCTCTCTCTCTCTCTCTCTCTCTCTCTCTCTCTCTCTCTCTCTCTCTCATTCGACCTATCCGATCAAATTCATTCAACATTTATTCCTTTGTCTTCCCCGCGCAAGTCAGCCGTGACACCCGCTCTCTCCTGCATCAAAACTTTCAATGCAGTTATTCAAATTTTCCCAGAACTCCTCCTCTCCCTCTTATCCTTCCAGCCCCCGACGGAGACACTCACAATGGCGCTCCTCCCTCGCCTTACTTTAATTTTCCAGCGTCATTAGTCCAACGCTCACCGCCGCTCGCTGTCCCCCCTCCGTCAGACTCCCGACGAGCACCTCCATGAGATTATCTGACGAAGAGAAGGAGTAAAGAGGAAATAGCAGAGGAGAATGTTACTGTGAGGGGGAATGCGCAGGTAGTTATAGTCGCACGGTGAATAATAGTTGGTGTGGATTAAAAGCTTGAGAGTGAGAGATCAAGTGTCGGCATATGAGAAAAACTCGTATACATAGATCTAGATATAAATGAAATAAAATAAAGAAATAAAAAAAAAGATAAAACTAAGAACTCAAAGTAAATAAACTTCTAACGTGATTGGATGACTTTTAATACCACACACACACACACACACACACACACACACACACACACACACACACACACACACACACACACACAAACACACACACACACCAAGAAACTGACGTTAAGTGAGCGCTTGGATATCTTAGGTTGCTGTCTGGCTGTCCATCACTTTCCCAAGACCCGACACCTGCAGGCACGTGGACAGCTTCACAATGAGAGACGCAACCACCTATCGATTGTTCCACCAGTGAGCAACTTCTCTTTAAATAACACATATAAACCTAATAGCTAAAAACCAACCAACACGAGGAGTAGAAAAACCCAACATCATAAAAATCTAAACAGGAAAATAAAAGTATCCAGCAAATTAGAAGTGAAGGAGGTAAAAAAAAATTAAATCAGAAGCGAAGGAGAGGTCGAAGCACACGCCTGATGACGGATGAAGAGTGCGGTCCTAGTCAATAGTTGATGAATCTGCCACACTCACTCCCACAGGGCTTAACATCCCCCAAATCTTAACTCCTCCGCTCTTGAGGCAATCTATAATTTACCATGATTTGTGAGGAGACTGTCAGCAGATTATAGAACATAAAATTATGAGAAAAAGCAAAGGGCAGAAGTAAGTGCAGCAGATTAATAGACACTTGACTATGAATTTATTTGAAGAGAGAGAAAAAAAGATAAGGGTGTGATGGGTGTTGAGACTCATATGGGGCGGGGAGGGCGAGAACCAGGAAGCAAGGAAATCCTGCAGGAGGAAGGAAGGAGTGAAGGATTCGCTAATGAGTGTCATGAAAAAAAAAAATATCAGGACTTGAAATGGTTCATACATCATCTCCATTTTGAGAGAGAGAGAGAGAGAGAGAGAGAGAGAGAGAGAGAGAGAGAGAGAGAGAGAGAGAGAGAGAGAGAGAGAGAGAGAGAGAGAGAGAGAGAGAGAGAGAGAGAGAAGGAGGGAGGGAGGGAGGGAGGGAGGGGAGAGAGAGAGAGAGAGAGAGAGAGAGAGAGAGAGAGAGAGAGAGAGAGAGAGAGAGAGAGAGAGAGAGAGAGAGAGAGAGAGAGAGAGAGAGAGAGAGAGAGAGAGAGAGAGAGAGAGAGTTCAAATCTTTAAGGACCATTCGACGTTCATAAAAGTTTGAATGTCCGAAAATGAAATTCCAAATGAAAAATATACGTTGCATTCTAGACATTAAAAAGGTACACACACACACACACACACACACACACACACACACAATACTGCAGTCGTGATATCTTTAACAAAGCAATTTATTTTTTAACTGACTCATTTGTATTTGATGGCTGTCCTACTCGGCGAGGCGTTACTACATTCACATACTGGCACGTTAGTTTTATAATAATTCAAAGTTCGTGATGACTACGACCACGATCCCATTAGCACCGCCACCACCGCCAACAAGAACACCCACAGCAACTTTCACATCAAAACGGAGAGAATAAAAACTCAGCACATATTTATTAAACTAACCAAAGTGACAGCACAAATGTATAATATAAAATACAATACAAACTGCCTCTAATCGGATTGCAGAAGCGGATAAAAAGAACTATTAATAAAATAATAAGCTCACACACAGCCAGCAGACGCCGACCTGGCACGACACGCGACGACTCGGGGCGCACACCACGGGCCTTATTCTGAAAGACTTTTGCGCCACTTCTCCACTACTCTCAAAAGCTTCTAGTTCAAGTGACACGGGTTTTTAAGGGTATTTTTACATGTTCAGTGACAGATTGACTTGATTTCTACATTATTAAGAAAATAAACACTCTTGAAAACCCGGTTAATCATCTCTGTGGCCTTTGAAAATAGTGGCAGCGAGAGAGCAAAGCGTTTCTGAATACGGGCCCAGAATATTGGAAGGATCATTTGGGCCCCGGGTGTCGCGTCCCTAGGTGGTCACGCCCTGGGCAGCAGCAACTCCGCCCACCCGTGAATAACCCACACTGGCAGCATTCCCCGAGCACAACGCCACCACAACCGCGCCACAGCGCCACCACAGCGCCGCTACCACTGGACGCTCACTCTTTTCTGCGGCTTCCATTGTAGCAAATGTTGTCGCTGTCTTTTTCGCTTAGGTTTCCTCGCGTGTTTGGCAACGTGTGTATTGAAGGTGGCGCGTCCGTTGTGACAGTTTAGTGAAGTAAACGGGATACTGGCAGGAGTCTGTAGGCGCGTGACTTGTTGTTCCCTTGACTATTATTTTCTGAAGAATAGGAGCACACTTCTATTTTATAAAGGATATTGCAAAGAGCTTTAGAAACTGACATCTTAAAAGTCTTATAATATTGCTATACATTTGATAAACAATTCCCTAAATAGATTAAATCAGACAAAAGCAAACACACACACACACACACACACACACACACACACACACACACACACACACACACACACACACACACACACACACACACACACACACACACACACACACACACACACACACACACACACACACACACACACACACACACACACACACACACACACACACACACACACACACACACACACATACACACACAGGGAATTACGTTTGATTTTACCCACATGAAATTTACCAAAACTTTATTTCTCTTGATCTTTATGCCAGACACAGTGTAAAAATGTTACGTTTACTGCATTCACTTACTGTAAATATTCGTCCATCCTTTATAATATTCAAACAGGCTGCTCTTTAGAGTGCTGGGGTCAATGAATGTCATTTTCTTTTATCTGCACCTCTTCCATACCTTTTTACAGTTCCCTATTTTTCACTTACAAACGCTGCACAACACACGGTTTTAGTGATGTCAATAGAGAGCGCGGAATAGAAACACGGGGTAGAGTTTTATACAAATATTTTCTAGTGTTGGCAAAATCTGCTTCTGGAAATTTGTTTTATGCAATTCTTCCAACAGTCAACAGTTCCGGTAATCACACTGACTCCTGAGCCCTGTGTGTGTGTGTGTGTGTGTGTGTGTGTGTGTGTGTGTGTGTGTGTGTGTGTGTGTGTGTGTGTGTGTGTGTGTGTGTGTGTGTGTGTGTGTGTGTGTGTGTGTGTGTGTGTGTGTGTGTGTGTGTGTGTGTGTGTGTGTGTGTGTGTGTGTGTGTGTGTGTGTGTGTGTGTGTGTGTGTGTGTGTGTGTGTGTGTGTGTGTGTGTGTGTGTGTGTGTGTGTGTGTGTGTGGCGATAGCGTCTCACTTTAAGGAATCGATTATTTAGGTGTGGTGAGAAACTTTTTGCACTACGTTAAATTACTCGATATATCCAGAAAATAGTCGATAGGTGTTTGCATCACTTATTGTGAAGCCGTCCACGTGCCGCTAGTATTGGGTCTTAGAGAAGTGGCCGAGAACCAGACAAGACCATAAGCTATCCAACAACTTAATGTCAGTCTGTTGATCAGCATGTACCTCCTTTTCATGGAAGCACTCAGTCGATCAGACAGTGGTGATCTAGCCCTTTGTTTCCGAGAAGAGAAAGTAGAGAGAGAGAGAGAGAGAGAGAGAGAGAGAGAGAGAGAGAGAGAGAGAGAGAGAGAGAGATTACAAACATGATATATATGGTACTAGCACCGCAGCCATGCACTACACCACACACACTATTCGATATCTATCTACACAAAATAAACAGTATCTCTCTCTCTCTCTCTCTCTCTCTCTCTCTCTCTCTCTCTCTCTCTCTCTCTCTCTCTCTCTCTCTCTCTCTCTCTCTCTCTCTTGTATACAGAGTGTAAATATAAGATACAATAAAACGTCACAAACCAGCATAAATCACATTACAACAAGACTTGGTGAATCAATAACACTCCTTTTTTTTTTACATTTGCATATTCTGTACATTTTTTTAGTATTATATGCAGTTTCTTGAATAATTTTATTCATCATTAAATAAGCATAATTCCAATAAAAGTAAATATCGCAAAAATTATGGGAAAAATCTATACGCTCATCTTTGAAAATTTGGAAAATAGATCGCCATAGCAGGAATGTTGCAACACTACCACTACCTGAACACACAGCCACAGATACACCTGCACAAAACACTACGTATATTCCACAGCTGCCACGAATACCATAAAATTTTCACTCGCCGCCAGAAAACCAAATACAGCACAGAAAGGTGGCCGACAAGGATCAAGTAAAATAAATAAACAAATAAATAAATAAACGTATAATTAAATAAAATTCTTGAAAATTCATGAGCACGTACAGAGGACATAGGCGAGCAGTTGAGAAAAATGAAAATGCGCTGAAAAATATTGACAGCACGGTAAGTTAGCGGCCTCGCCTTGCCTCCCGCCATGACCTATGGCTATGGTTCCCTTCCTCTCTCTCTCTCTCTCTCTCTCTCTCTCTCTCTCTCTCTCTCTCTCTCTCTCTCTCTCTCTCCACAAACCGCTTATGTAAATTAATCGCTACCAACGGCAAAATCCTTTAATTTTTAATACTTTACCCCCGAGCTTTCATATAAAATTAACCGCAGCTCTGTTGGATAATGAGCAACAAGTGGATTTCCATTAAAAAATACATTGAGTATAAAAATATATTCTGCCCACCTTATTGTTGCTTATGAATTAAAGCATCATCGCTGATGCATGCATATTCATGACCTCGGATTGTGATAATATTTATACGTTCATTTATACTTCGACTTTCTAAACAAGCCACGTGGAAATCTTAAAAGAATGTCATGCCGCTTTTGGTGTCCACATACTGACGATTCCCTTATACATTCAGGGGGGTCACAAGTCGATTAATCTGCCACACTTACTTTCACTTCATCCCTCGACTTTCTGGACAAGCATCGTGAAATTTTCTAGTACATGCCATGTTTGTAATGGCCTGGTGCACTTATAGTTAGAAGCTGATTAATCTGCCACACTTATTCCAATGCGTGTAGGTCCTCCGCCCCGCAGTCTCAAGATCTTGAATCTGCTCATAATTCATCTGTTCTTACAGTCATCAAATCAGAGAACACATGACTGAAGGAAAGTAAACATGGCGCAAGTTAGTGCAACATGTTAATCAGCTTTACTAACCATGACTCTATTGGGGCTGTTACTGATTCCACGCCACTCCAGGCGTACCAAACACACAGACCAGCCTTTACAAAACAGCACAAAATAAATCTCGACATCAGCATTCACAAAGACCTGCTTAGCGCTCTGATCGGCAGTGGACCAGGAGATCAAAATATAAAATCCCTGTCGTCGCGCCGCCTGTATACGTCATTTTTAAAGGACAATGTTCGACTCCTCGTTGCGGCGCCGCGGGATGTACGTACTCTGGTGCCAGTGACGTAATGTTACAGTGCCACTGTTTGAAAAGTCAGACAGCAGCTTATACAAGTGTCTGTCTCTACGAAAGGACGCATCATATTTTATGTAAAAAGAAAGAAAACGTAATCTTCTAGTGCTTGGAGAAAATGTTCTTTTCAAGAGCACTGCAAAGAAACGTAATGCATAACTTGTGAGGCTCCGAGGCAACAGCGGTCAGCAGCCTGAAGGTCAGACAACAGCAGCGAGGATCACAGTGGCGGGAAAGAGGCGTACAAATCCTTTAATAATATCCTTATACCTTTTACTGGTAATGCTATCAATATTCAAGGAAGCGTCTTAGATTTTAGAATGCATGGGTCGCGTTACTTCATTTCGGTTAACCTAGATGACTTCAATAAGCAACAAATGGACACAGTAACAAGCCCACGTTAGTCTAAGAGAAGAGGCGTTCTTTTCTTTCTGGGTCAGACTACTTGCATAACAGAGAAATATATGGTGTTGGGCTGTACCATGGCAAGTCTGTCCTATAGATGTCAAGAACTCTAAGGATAAAAAATATTACCACCAGCAAGACGAAAAATGATAATGTTCACTATTTTTTCTTTAACCCGCCTTGCTTCCTGCCTCTCTCCGCTCGTTCATCATTCAGTCTACTTTACTCTCTCTCTCTCTCTCTCTCTCTCTCTCTCTCTCTCTCTCTCTCTCTCTCTCTCTCTCTCTCTCTCTCTCTCTCTCCCTCGTTGTATACCTCCCGCAGCCCTTCCTTCGAACAAAATCTCGCCCCAGTTTCCCCCGCGCCGCGACTCCTCCTGACACCGGCCAAAGATATCACCGTACATAAAGCACGAGTGGCGGGGAGCAATGGGTAAAAACTGCCGAGAATGGAGCCAACACTCTGGGACTCTCGCCAGCGAAGGGGAGTGAAAAATTATTCTCATTCCCGCTGACTTACAATACGAGTAGGGCTGAGGAAATGAGCTTCGGGTGGAGCCTCGGGAGGAAGAAGGAGCATAACATAACTGATGATGGTCAGAGGCGGCTGGGATAATTTAAGGCTGGAGAATGATACGCAGGAGGAGGAGGAGGAGGAGGGTAAAATTGTTAGGTAAGGCGAGAAAGAAGTATTTTTACCCTCGTCCGCCTCAGAAATCCGTCACAGTCAAGTCATTAGGTTGCGTAAATCGAGTTCTTAATTTAAGTCACACATTTTAATAAACATAAGATGATGTATAAGGATATCTCAAGTACAAGCATTACTTATAACCATAATTTTTAAACTAGCCTTGGATATAAAGATCAGTATACTGTATATGACCATCATTAAACTCTCATAAAATTGTATATAGACTTTGGGAAGCATGTCCTGTTACACTTTTGATTAGTAAGGTCAAGTCAGGCCAAGTTAAGTTAGATTAGGTTACGATACTTATAAATACATAGTTGAGTAGATAGATACATAATTAGATAAATAGATAGATTGATCAATTGATCGATCGATCGATCGATCGATCGATACATACATACATACATACATACATACATACATACTTACATACATACATACATACATACATATATACTTACATACATACATATATACATACACAGGTAGAAAGATAGAACGAAAGATAAGCAGATAGATAGATAGATAGATAGATAGATAGATAGATAACTAGACAGATAGATAACTTCACCTGCGCAAAACGAACCAATTCCAGCACAGGTGTGGTGGCTGATCTCTATTCAATGCATATTATCCTGCCTTATCTTATCTTACCTCAGCGTCAAAAAATACCTCGCCGCTGCAACAGAAGTCTGCGCGCCCACCCATGGAGACAGACGGAAATTAGGCTCACGTCAAAGAAAATGAGGCTCTCTATGCCTTAATTTTTATTTGCTCAGTTACCCTGCGGCTGACAAAAGGCCCGCGACACAAACTTTGATCTAATTTCTTTGAAATTCGGCCGAATTAACCAGCTAATGAACCTTTTGAATGCGGAAATGAGGATTATTAGTTGGAGGGAAACGAGGCGGGACTGTGAGAGGTAAAAGTGTCGCGTGGAGAGGAAAGAAATGAAGAAAAAAGAGGAAAAAATGATGAGGAAGAAAAAAATAAAAAAAAGGAAAATTATGTAAAAAGAACATGAAAAAGAAACGTCAAGAAAATTAGAAACAAGTAAAAGGATTTCCTAATAATTTCATAACATGGTATTTAGTGAAAAGAGAGTAATAATGCGAAAAGCAATACCTGAGACACGCCAAAAAATCATGGAAAGAAAACAAAAGAAAAAATATTGAGAAAATACGAGTTCATAATACATATCTAGCGCGTATTGGTTCTCTAAAAAAACAAAACACACTTTTTTCATTATTCTTTCATTATCTCCTTAATCACACACATACAAAAAAAAAACTTTCCTGTTGACCTCTAGATATTTTTATTTCCCGATGCTCTCTAATAACTTAGCATAACTTAACATAACTTAATATAACTTAGCACCGGTGATACGTTTGACAGAGAAACAAATACAATTAATGCAATAAAATCTTCATATGAACCCAGCCCATATTTTATTCTAACGCCTCCATTACTTGCCATCCGAGTCTTCATACGAGTGAACAAATTGACAACCTTGCCAAAAAGTCCCACACACTCCAAACAAACAAACACACACGCGCGCACGCGAGGTAATTCACTGAACCTTCACATAATGAATCCTTAATTTTTCAATCTACTTTTAATTAGCAATTTTCACGTGCTAGGAGATGTAGCCGCAAAAAGCAACACAGAAAATACTGGGTTAATGTAAGTTTTTTTTTATTTCATTACAATAAAAAAAATGCAGTTAAGCTTCTTAAAAGTATCACGTAATGCACACAACATTAATGTGTCAGTATACTTGCCTGTCTTTCTTGTTTTTTCTGCAATGGTTGTTCTTCCTTAACAATCACAGCAATGTAAGAAAATGTTTCCATAGACACAGGAAAAGACAATATGAATTTTTTTTTTCAAGATTACCGAAGAATTAAATACTGTAATATAAAAAAAAACTTGTAGATGATTGCGAAAAAAATAATCTTCTATTATCTTAAGGGATTACTCAGATAATTCATCACTTTAAAATTGTTTTATCTTCATTTGTAAGCTGAAGAAAAAATGCACCAGTGAAGTACGTGCTAAGTCTCTCTCTCTCTCTCTCTCTCTCTCTCTCTCTCTCTCTCTCTCTCTCTCTCTCTCTCTCTCTCTCTCTCTCTCTCACCCAGCACAAGCCTTCATCGTTATCCTCTCGCCTCCCTCTCCTCGCGGGAAAGAAAATGGAGACCGTGGCCCGAGTCAGGGAAAATAAAATAAATGTTGTGAGAGCGGCGCACCTGTGTTGGGCCGCGAAGGTGTTTGCTGCCTCCCCGCTGCGGCTGAAATTTTGTGTTTGTGGTGTCTTGCGTCCACTATCCTGCTTGTGTGTGTGTGTGTGTGTGTGTGTGTGTGTGTGTTTGTGCGTGTGTGTGTGTGTGTGTGTGTGGTTTTGGGAAGCGATTTGCCATCCATAAGTGGGCGAGCAGGTGTTCTCGACGAGGGTTGTAAGAGGAGGAAGTGCTTTTATAGGAGGAAATCACTGAGTTGGTTGAAGACTTCCGTGACAGCCTGCCGCGGGAAATATTCGTGTGTGTGTGTGTGTGTGTGTGTGTGTGTGTGTGTGTGTGTGTGTGTGTGTGTGTGTGTGTGTGTGTGTGTGTGTGTGTGTGTGCAAGTAGAATATTTTCATGCCTACATAAGATCTATCAGTAAGGAAACCAACAAAATTTTGAGTGAAGAACAGTCTTCTAACAAAACCTAAATACGGACAAGAACTAAAATAAACTCCACTATTTACATTATTTTTTTTCCTACAAATCACTGCTATTCAAACTTCTCGCCTTTCCCTACTAATTACAACACCATTTCAACCAATTGCTGCTGTCCATTAGACTAACTAAATAAACAAATCACTGCCAATCACGAAGCGCAAAAGAAATTTATGGTCGACACAGTTCATTAAAATACAAAAACCTGGGGAAGGAAGGAAGGAAGGAAGGAAGGAAGGAAGGACGGGTCATTTACTTATGCCTAACTTAACTTAACCTAACATAACATAACTTAATCTAACCTAACCTAACTTAATCTAACTTAACCTAACCAAAAAAGGCATAACCTTACGTAACCTAACCTAACTTAACCTATCTAACCTACGCCTACATTCTCCAGAGGAACAACACAAATAGCCACGTTTTCAAAGCCGAATAAGCGGATAAAATAAATACAACTCCTCAATATCCACCCTCTACTCCCATCCCTCCTTCCAGCCTTAAAATCCAGTCCCATATACTAACTTTTCTCTATTAAGTTAATGCAATCTTGGCTCGGGTATTAACACTGACCCAGCAGGAGGATGGCAGAGGGAGGCCTGGAGACGGGACATACGAAGGAGCCTGGATTTATCAAAGTTTGGTGAAGGTTCTCGGCAGTAAGTTTCGCGCGTCATAATAAGGCTTCAGAGACCAAGAAGCGAGTGTGTAATTTGCTTCACAATATGCCAGTTAATTATTCTCGAACTCGGCGTATTAGAGTGAAAACTTAAGGGAAGCTTGCAGAGAGAGAGAGAGAGAGAGAGAGAGAGAGAGAGAGAGAGAGAGAGAGAGAGAGAGAGAGAGAACAAAGACGCCATCCCCCAACATCGTAGCCTGAATAAATCACAAAACACCGACACCTTGTCTACATTTTCCTACACACACACACACACACACACACACAAACACACCAGACCTCACACTTCTTTGCAGTACGTGTGGGAAAATGACGGACGTGAAAAAGAAGAAGGAGAATAAGAACCCCCCCACACATACTCGTACAGCCAGGAAGCCACAGAGAACAGCACTCCTTCGCTTACTGCAGCCAGCCAGCCACAAGCACCAGCAGCAGCACCAGCGCTAGCACCACCTAACCCAACCTCACTTCTCCACCATTACCTTTGACCTTCTCCCCCTCCCACTCTCTCTCACGTTACCCAGGACTTGGTACTCCTGAAAACCGTGTGGTTGAGCTTTGTCTTTCTTTTCTTTATTTATTCAGCAACTTGCAACTCTTGCCTCCCTGTTTTCTTGTCCTTTTTTTTTTTTTTCTTATTTTCCGTCCACTCTTTTCTCTGGTTTTATTTTCAGGTTTTCTATTTTCATTATGTATATATATATATATATATATATATATATATATATATATATATATATATATATATATATATATATATATATATATATATATATATATATATATATATATATATTCATTTCTTGTAATTAAGGTTTCATCTGTTTGCTTATTTAGTCAACTATGAATTCATTTCTCTCTCTCTCTCTCTCTCTCTCTCTCTCTCTCTCTCTCTCTCTCTCTCTCTCTCTCTCTCTCTCTCTCTCTCTCTCTCTCTCTCTCCCTGGTTTTCTTCCTATTCATGTACCTACCTACCTGTCTACCAATCTACCTGCCTACGTACGTATCAATTGATCAGTCTTCTTGAGAGGGAAAGTTGATAGGAAAAATGCTGAGGGAAGAGAATTATTATAAATTTTCCCTTAGTTACGCTTTCAAACTTAGAATCCAAAGTCTCAAGTTTCATCCTAACTTCCCTTGTTATCTTTTCCTCTCATTTACCTCATTTATAACCTATTTTTTTCTATGTATATATGCCTATCTATCTATGTATCCATCTATCTATCTATCTATCTATCTATCTATCTATCTATCTATCCATCTGGCAATCTATTTGACTATCTATCTATCTATCCATCTACCTATCTATCTATCTGTCTATCTATCTATTTATCTGTCTATAATTATCTATCTGTCTTTCTACCTATCTATATCACTAATACTTTTCCTTATCTATTTATTGAGGAGGCAATAGGTCATCAGGGCACATAAAGTTACGGATCGCAATATTAACAGGTCATCGAGGAAAAGGAGGAAAAGGAGGTCAGGTCACGTCCTTTTGTTTCCTTTCAATACCAGCTGGTGAGGAGCTTCTTCTTTTCCCCGATGAATAATTAACAAACAGTAATTAGCCAGTGAGACCCGTCAAGTGCAGTGAAAGGGTGAAAATTATTTATACCTTTCTCAATTCTTTTTTTTTTTTTTTTTCAATAACCATGTAGTGAGGTTGGTTTCTCTCTCTCTCTCTCTCTCTCTCTCTCTCTCTCTCTCTCTCTCTCTCTCTCTCTCTCTCTCTCTCTCTCTCTGATATCGAAGTTTGCTGATGACATCAAAATAGCGAATACTGTAGTCTCTAACGAACAAATAAAATAAATGCAGAACTAGACAAGTTATCAGAGTGGAGACAAACCAGGAATATGGGTTTTAATGCAGATAAATGTAAATTGCTTCAAACAGGGTATCAAAACTGGAAAGTGAAATTGACTTAGAAGTAATAATATCGAGTAGCCTAAAACCTAGCCAACAATGTTCAGAAGTTGTAAAGAAAGCGAACAAAATAATTGGCTTAATCTGTAGATCATTCAAATATAAATCTAAAGATACAATCCTCACTTTCTCCTTGGTCAGTCTCCTTTTGGAATATTGCGCTCAAGCGTGGTGCCCCATTGCCAGATAGACATAGATAAATTGGAACAAGTTCAGCGTAGAGTAATAAGAATTACAAACAAATCATGCGAAGAGCAGCTTAGAGAAATAAATTTATTTCCATTAACTCAAAAAAGACTAAAAAGCGACTTAATACAAGTCAAAGGTATTGATAACATGAATGGCAGTGAGTATTTCACGATGGAGTTTTCGAATTACACGTAAGGAAACAGCTGCAAAATTGTTGGGAAATCCTTCAACCCTCATGAATGAAAAACTTTCTTTTTCAGTCAGGTCGTCAGTGTGTGGAATGGGCTTCCTCGAGACGTGATAGACTGCAACAAGGTAAAGTCTTTTAAACGCCGTGTCGATAAGTGTTTTGCCTCAAATCCTCGGCTGTTAGAGTTATTTAGATATTGACATCCTTGCCTCCAGGAAATGGGGGTACCTCATTTCATCTACTTTCATTTTTTCCTATAAGATTTCTTTGGGTTTTTACTTCTCGAACCCAGTAGGGTATTTATTTCCGACCTGTTTCCTGTAAGGCTTATGCCGGAGGGAGTGGTGGGTAGGGAGAAACCCTTCTATTTTGCTGTCCTTTTTCTTCTACTATCATCTTTTTAGCAGCTTTTAGGTTAGATCACCTCGTGAGGATCGCAAGTCTGTTGTGGTATGTGTATGTAATACATACACACACACACACACACACACACACACACACACACACACAAACTCTCTCTCTCTCTCTCTCTCTCTCTCTCTCTCTCTCTCTCTCTCTCTCTCTCTCTCTCTCTCTCTCTCTCTCTCTCTCTCTCTCTCTCTCTCATCATTTTCGCTTTAGCATGGCCTGCTTTAATTTATAATCTTTCATGTTACCTGATACAGATTCGCGCATATTTTTGTTCCGTATCTTAATAACAACGGATGTTTCTGCGCCGTCAGCTATTTCTCCTTCATCACAGTGGCATTTCCTTTCATAGAATCATGTTCTCTTCAAATTCTTTTTATGAAAGAGAATTTTTTTTATGAGACAGGCTCCTATATGCCATTCCTCGCTCGTTTATTAACATACCCTACCTCCCTCTTTTTTTTTTTTTTTCTTTTTTTTTACTCTTCTTTACCGGAGTCTTAAAAATCCATAATACTTCCCCTATGTAATCCATTCCACCAGCCCCTGCTTCTCTCGCCACCTTCATTACCTCGGTATTTCCAAGTTATCTACACTACTATGCAACGCCAAGACCCACCTCAATAGTTTAGCCCAGAGTTTCCTCATTACGTGACGAAGCGAACAGCAGCAGCAGCAGCAAGCCCAAGCCCCGTTGCGCCTCCCTTACAAAGCACGCGTCGGGTTATTTAAAGTTTTCGCGTGTAGGTTTTGATTTAGCCGCGCATATCCCTCGCCATGGAGGGAGTCAATTACTTCTACTACTACTGCTACTATTATCACAGGTGGTTCAGCGAAAGCAAGCTGGCGGAGAGAGAGAGAGAGAGAGAGAGAGAGAGAGAGAGAGAGAGAGAGAGAGAGAGAGAGAGAGAGAGAGAGGGAAAGCGAGATGCAATGCTGCGGTGCGAATTCTACAGCTGCAGTGGTGTTAGTAGCCGGCAGGGTGTGTGCAGGGGCCCTTTGATCTCATGGTGATGAGAGACACGCTCGCCAGTACTCAGTCCACTCAGTCCACGCCTCTACGGAAATGTACTCTTTCTAATGGGTTCCGTGCGGCACGTGAGAACAGTCTAGCTTTGGCCATGCTGGTGCTACAAATTAATCCACACGTCAGTTATCAGTCGACTCTATCTTCTGCAGCTTGTCCCACGGTGAAGGTCCCCTAAGTCTCTTGAGGTTTCTGTTAGTTATTCTGAAGTGGAAGCAAGAACTGGTCTCGACTGGAGGCGGCGTGCAACCCCCCCGGTGAGGATGGGAGGCCAAAACAAGCGTTGTGTCTCACCTGATTCACTCAAGGGTCACTCGTTGGCCGGGAGTCAAGTGAACATTAGTGGAGGCGGCGACCCATTGTTGTGCGCCGGCTCGCTAATGGCAGTGTGGGAGTTCGTAGGTTGGTGCCTCTCTTGCTGCCGTGCTTTGGGTGCTTTGTGGCGCCCGACACCACCTCCACTTTTTATGACTTGGGATAGCGGCGCGGGGACAGATATACACGGATAATGCATTCTATGTGCTTAGGTTTACTGCAGTTGTTTGTTCTCAGGGTTTTAAGATTTTGTTTCTTTTCTTAGTAACGTCTCCATGGAAGACATGATTTTACTGGCCAACTTCCTTTGTACATGATGAGCAAACAAATGTCTTGAGTGGGATCAGAAGCAGCAGTCAGCCAGTGACAGTAATGGACGTTTGGAACTACTCACCAGCAAACATGACCCTTTCTTTCCTATCATTTTATTTTCCGTGTTCTAACAAACGACACCTGCATTTCTTGAACGGAAGCTGTAAGGTATACGTTTTTCGTTTTCAAATGTCATGTTACATATTTATAAAGAAAACTTTTACACAAAAAGAAATGATGATAGTACTTCCATTTTTAACTACATTTTTAACTATATCTGTTTTTTAGAGACATTTTTGTCTTCACACACACAAAAAAAAAAAAAAATCCAGCATTTTCACTAAACAACACATTCACAATGACAGCAAATGAACAACGACTCACAAAATACCTTCACAGCTACGTCACTTTCTCCACCAAATACTAGCCAATATTAGTTAAACAACCCATTCCATTAAGACACCTCTCAGATAGAACACTAAAACGTACTCAGAGCCTCGTAATGGTCACCCTTCCTTGCATATTGTGAAAGGAAGAGAGAAGGTTTACTTGATAATCTGACTCCAGCCATCACCGTCCCCTTCCCTACACCAAATCAACGTGCAAAGCTTCACTCATAACTGGCTTACCTCCTCGCCCCTTGGAGGTCCTGGCTGGTGGATCTTTTCATGCTAATTATTTGGCGAGGGAACTTTACCTCCCTCTCTGGTGCTCCTTTTTGTTCCTTACACGGCATCATTTCAGCCCCACAGTACTGACTACTTTCGTCCAGTCCAGTGGATTTGAGGTGATTTATTTTACTCTTTATTCATTGCTCTTTCCTTCCACCCTTCCTTCCTTCCTCTAATTGCTTTCTTCCGCTTTAACACTTCTCTTAGCATGCTCTGGTGTGTTCTTATCTTTTACACTGTGTTAATAATACGTAACCTAATTGTGGATTTCGGGCGTTTTCATCTCTCTCTCTCTCTCTCTCTCTCTCTCTCTCTCTCTCTCTCTCTCTCTCTCTCTCTCTCTCTCTCTCTCTCTCTCTCTCTCTCTCTCTCTCTCTCTCTCTCTCTCTCTCTCTCTCTCTCATACATCTGTCCTTATTCAATGTCTGTCTGTCTGTCTGTCTGTCTGGTCTGTCACCACACGCCTCTCGCCAATACCTCTCCTCTTCAGATCATACGTGTGTACTTACATGAATATTTTTTAGAATTTCTCCATTTTGATTTATCACAGAGACTTTCCTCTACATCATTATCTAGCGGACTCTTCCACTCCCTTTACACCGCAGCATCGCGTCCCGGTTCATTAAAATATTCCACTTGGTTGAAAAATGATAGACTCGATGTATCAAACCTTCGATCTCAACCGTGAGGGCTCCGGGATCTGCTGTCTCCTCCTTCTCCTCCTCCTCCTCCTCCTCCTCCTCTTCGTCCTCTTCCTCCTTCGCCTCCTCCTCGTTTCTCATGGTCCTCTCCGGCAGCATCTCCCCACTCTTCCTCTTCTTCTTCCTCCTCTTCCTCCTTCTCCTCCTCCTCCTCCTCCTCCTCCTCCTCCTCCTCCTCCTCCTCCTCCTCCTCCTCCTCCTCCTCCTCCTCTGCACTTTACTCAAACCTTCATCCTAATATTCCTCTTCTCTCCCTCCCTTTGCTTTCATCCTACAGTCTCGTTCATGCACCACAATTGTATCCTCCTCCCCCTTCTCTCTCTCTCCTCTCTCTCTCTTGCTCCTTCCTCCTTCTCCTTCTCCCTCCTCCTTCCTTTCTTCCCTCGGTGCTCGTCCAACATTCAATACATTCATCCTTTATCTTGCCAAAGGATCGATGTGCAGTCGTCGCGGAATTCAAGCTGTAGCAGGTGCACGTAATGTAATTAAACACCTTTTCCTCCAGGTATTGAATGAGGTTTCAACAGAAAGTAGCAGTGAAGGTCGGGAGCTCATGAGGTCTTTCTTAACTTAGAGTACTTTATGCAGCGTCAGTGGCAAGATATCGCCGTTCGGGTTGTAGAGGAAAAGACTTTTAATGTTCTTTTTTTTCTGGTAATGATTTTTACTAGTCTTTTTTTTTTTATAGATCATGTCATACTTACAGTAGAAAGTACGATAACTACAGGTGTATGGACAATAACTCAACTGTGCGCATTAATACTTCAATTATACGTAAAACAACTGTAATTCTATGAACGATATCTGCAAAATGTACAGACGATAATCTCAACTATACGAACCATAACTGAAATCATAAGGACTTTGACTGCAACTGTATGTACGCACGATAACTTTGACCGTATATTCAATGACTGCAACTTTACGTATAATCACCACAACTGCACGTACAATAACTGCAGTGGGAGGAGGTTTTACACGAGATAATGTGACAACCTCTGTAAGTCAATACAAGTTCTCTCTCTCTCTCTCTCTCTCTCTCTCTCTCTCTCTCTCTCTCTCTCTCTGAACTGCATGCATTACTTTCTAACATCTGTCAGGGGGCTGAAGAACAAAAGTTTGCATACATCTTTACAAAGCAACAAAAGTTTATCCATGTCTTTAGATTGACGGCATTAGCGCCAACCAGTGTTCTCGGTAGTGCACTGAAACAAACTCAATAGTGTGTTGAGTGAAAGTTAAACAAACCACAGACTTTTTTTTTTTTTGAGGGAGCTTACTACACTTTTATAACCGTAGGAACTCAATGTTCCCGCAAAGTTAACACTATTTATTTTTATTCTACTTGTTTATTATTATTTCTTGTTCAATCTGAACTTGGTTATTTGCCATTTAGGTTGTAAAAAGAGAGGAACAAGGAAGAAAGAAGAAAGAAAGAAAAAGAGAAAGAAAGAAGAAAGAAAGAAAGAAGGGATGAAAAGAAAGAATGACAAAAGAAAGAAAAAGAAAGAGACAGAGAGAAAGAAAGAAAACAAAGAAACAAACAAGCAAGCAAATAAACAAACAAATGAATAAACAAATTCCATGCAAAGCGAAAGAAAAGAGAAAAGAAAGAAAGGAAAAAAATATCTCCGTACAATTTGCTACATTATCACAACTAAATTCACTTATCTTTTAATTCAAGTGCACTGCACAATTTAAAAAACCATGATCTATATGTATTAACTTTCCCTTTAAGAAAGAGTTGCAGACATCTTTATTCTGACATCTTTCTGAACGTATAGCAAACTTATATTATTGCACTTATATATATATATATATATATATATATATATATATATATATATATATATATATATATATATATATATATATATATATATATATATATATATATATATATATATATATATATATATATATATATATATATATATATATATGTAGGAAGGACACTGGCCAAGGGCAACAAAAATCTAATAAAAAAAAATGCCCACTGAAATGCCAGTCCCATAAAAGGGTCAAAGCAGAGGTCAAAAATTGGTGGATAAGTGTCTTGAAACCTCCCTCTTGAAGGAATTCAAGTCATAGGAAGGTGGAAATGCAGAAGCAGGCAGGGAGTTCCAGAGTTTACCAGATAAAGGGATGAATGATTGAGAATACTGGTTAACTCTTGCGTTACAGAGGTGGACAGAATAGGGGTGAGAGAAAGAAGAAAGTCTTGTGCAGCGAGACCGCGGAAGGAGGGGAGGCATGCAGTTAGCAAGATCAGAAGAGCAGTTAGCATGAAAATAGCGGTAGAAGACAGCTAGATATGCAACATTGCGGCGGTGAGAGAGAGGCTGAAGACAGTCAGTTAGAGAAGAGTTGATGAGACGAAAAGCTTTTGATTCCACCCTGTCTAGAAGAGCAGTATGAGTGGAACCCCCCCAGACATGTGAAGCATACTCCATACATGGACGGATAAGGCCCTTGAAACAGAGTTAGCAGCGGGGGGGCGGGGTGAGAAAAACTGGCGGAGACGTCTCAGAACACCTAACTTCATAGAAGCTGTTTTAGCTAGAGATGAGATGTGAAGTTTCCAGTTCAGATTATAAGTAAAGGACAGACCGAGGATGTTCAGTGTAGAAGAGGGGGACAGTTGAGTGTCATTGAAGAAGAGGGGATAGTTGTCTGGAAGGTTGTTTCGAGTTGATAGATGGAGGAATTGAGTTTTTGAGACATTGAACAATACCAAGTTTGCTCTGCCCCAATCAGAAATTTTAGAGAGATAAAAAGTCGGGCGTTCTATGGCTTCCCTGCGTGAGCTGTTTACTTCCTGAAGGGTTGGACGTCTATGAAAAGACGTGGAAAAGTGCAGGGTGGTATCATCAGCGTAGGAGTGGATAGGACAAGAAGTTTGGTTTAGAAGATCATTAATGAATAATAAGAAGAGAGTGGGGTGACAGGACAGAACCCTGAGGAACACCACTGTTAATAGATTTAGGAGAACAGTGACCGTCTACCACAGCAGCAATAGAACGGTCAGAAAGGAAACTTGAGATGAAGTTACAGAGAGAAGGATAGAAACCGTAGGAGGGTAGTTTGGAAATCAAAGCTTTGTGCCAGACTCTATCAAAAGCTTTTGATATGTCCAAGGCAACAGCAAAAGTTTCACCAAAATCTCTAAAAGAGGATGACCAAGACTCAGTAAGGAAAAGCCAGAAGATCACCAGTAGAGTGGCCTTGACGGAACCCATACTGGCGATCAGATAGAAGGTTGTGAAGTGATAGATGTTTAAGAATCTTCCTGTTGAGGATAGATTCAAAAACTTTGGATAAGCAGGAAATTAAAGCAAGAGGACGGTAGTTTTAGGGATTAGAACGGTCACCCTTTTTAGGAACAGGTTGAATGTAGGCAAACTTCCAGCAAGAAGAAAGGTAGATGTTGACAGACAGAACTGAAAGAGTTTGACTAGGCAAGGTGCAAGCACGGAGGCACAGTTTCGGAGAACAATAGGAGGGACCCCATCAGGTCCATAAGCCTTCCGAGGGTTTAGGCCAGCGAGGGCATGGAAAACATCATTGCGAAGAATTTTAATAGGTGGCATGAAGTAGTCAGAGGGTGGAGGAGAGGGAGGAACAAGCCCAGAATCGTCCAAGGTAGAGTTTTTAGCAAAGGTTTGGTTTCTTGTGTTCATTATAACATACGTATCCATGATACTCTTATCAATACAAAGTTGTGTCTGTGTTGAAAAAAAAGGTGAACATTATTGGTCCAGATCTACGAAAAAAATTAGAATCCGCACACAGATACTTTCCACAAGTGGTACATTCGCTAATGATAAAGATATGGTATCATTATAACCAGTGGGACAGACGAAGAGGATCCCGCCACACTTCTGAGCGATATGGGGCTTATTAATTTGCACTGCGGTGTGGGGACCTAATACAGCTCGTCTCGCGGGACCACAGTCCGGAATGGAAATTTATATCACTCAATGAGGTTTCTAAATGGCACAGCGGAATTTGCATATTTTGATGAAGGTTAAAGCAGCAGGTAGGCTTCACCTTTGCCAGGCACCCCAATCTAGTACTACCCACTAGATTCTCCTTCCACTTCCATTTTTCTTGGAATTATTCACAGCATCTTATAAACAGACTCACCTTTCTATCTCCTGTACCACTCCAGCCCTTGCACACCTCTAGTTCTTCCTTCATCCATTCTATTGTTTCCTACTTTTCATCATTCACTGGATCGTAACACCACCAGACTCCAGCGTTCTTTCTTAAAATTAAGCTTTTTTTTTTTTTCACCTCACCCAGTTCTTTGGTATTGATTAATGATTGAAAGTGAAAGAACACAATGGGATTCAGAGTTTATCAGCTGAAAGATTCACAGTACCTTCTCCCGAGTTCCCCCTCGCTCCATTGCTTCCGCACATCACTGAATCACTTATTACATGCATCTGTTACTACCTATTACTCTACGACTGCACCACATCTCCGTGCCAAGAAAACTGCGGAGGCAAGCAAAATTACACAGGGAACATAAAAAAAACAAAAAAAAGAACAAAGCAACAAACATTCAACCTTGCAAGGTTTTTTTTTTTCTTATGAACTATTCTATCTATACTACGAGACGTACGCTAGTAAAGGTTAAAGCTTCTCCCCACCGTCAGTATCCTATAAACATAACTTTCCAGGGGCACATTAGAGGCTCACTCGTCACCTTCTTTATATGATGACGCCTGGTGCAGTGCTGATTAGTATTCAATGCCTCGCCACCATAAATATGAGAGGTGCCAAATGCCTGGAATTAGGAAGAGAGAAAGAGAGAGCAAGCGCGTCAACGTATACTTCAACTCTATTCCGTTTGGGAGCGAATAAAGATTGTGCAAGTCGCGCATATCTAAAATCGATGACGTGCTTGCCAATACACATTTCACAGTCGGGCGTCGAGTTAAATTTACGGCTCGTTTCGTGACTCTCCAGCTTCCTGCCGACAAATCCAGTCAATAAATCTTTCGTTTGGCAAGTACGCGACACAAAAACTGCGGTCAAGAGAGAAATCACGCGATAAAGCGGGAAAAAAGGGACCAAAGCCACAAGTGAAATCAACAAGGGTGTTTATGCCGCAGGTGTTTCCAAGCAGGAGTTATAGGAAAGTTTACAGTAGCAGTGAAAAAGAGACTGAACTGGTTGTGTTCTGCGGGTTCACGTTTCGAGGAGGCAGCAAGTCATAGAAGTAAATAGTGGTTACCGAGTTTGTATATTACGTGCTTCCTAATGTAAAGAAAATGGATCGCAGGACTGACCTTTAACATTCTAGTAGTAGACTTTAGTACTGAAATATCAGAACTTATTCATGGGTTTATTTTTGTTATTGAACGATGTACAACAGAGAGAGAGAGAGAGAGAGAGAGAGAGAGAGAGAGAGAGAGAGAGAGAGAGACAGAGACAGAGAGAGAGAGAGACTGGTGACGGTGATGTGCATTGTGTGTTCGTATGTTGTGAATGGGAATTGTAAGGAAAGGAAACAACATAAGATACGTACAATAGATTACAATAACAAAAGAAGACTGATGCATGGCGCCAACCACTGATACAAAGAAGAAAATGAAAAAGAAAAGTGCATTACAGGATAGTGAGAACAGCCGCCTAAAAGAAATTCCATGCTTTAAATCATGATTGCAAAACATGTTCTGAAATACTGATAGCACAAATAGGAATAGCGAAAAACAAGTTATGAAAATAAAAGCTTTATGATACAGAAACATTTTACGTTAGGTGGTATAGGAATAATTGTCTCCACAGTACAACATCGAAAGAAAGAAATATAAAACAAACCTTACATTAAAAGCCACGTATAGTTTAAGAATAATTGTCTTCACTGCACGGTACTTAAATATTTGTATACAGGAAGACAAACGGACGCAACTTTCAATAACTTCGGCCAAGTAAACAAAACCAGACGCATCGCTTTGTTGGGTGGACGTGCGGCAGTTAGTCTTGCTTAGCGAAATACACACGACAATATCCTGCCATACGAGGAACACACACACACCGAAAAAAATGGACAAAAAAAAAGGGTGGAACTGAATGGCCATAAGTCACGCTTTTGTCTTCAAAATTCCACCGGGTGAGACAGAGGCAATTACGAAAGGATTCAAAAGCAATTTCAAAAGGAATCAATAGGCAGTTACCGTTGTCTGCTCTTCCGGTCTACGTATATTAGTCAAAATTTCACAATCACCGAACAGAACAGAAGCACGTCGCCTCCTAATTTCACATGCAGACCAATTTATCGCTATTACTTTCATGTCTAATCATATCATCACACGAACAAAAGTCATGCAACTCATATTCAGGCGTTTTCTTTCATGTGGCTGTTTAATTTATAATGATTACTTATTATTAATTCACACCATTAATTCAGAACGCTTCACTAGGAATATATATTTAAATTCTGATCAGCATAGCGAGCCACTGGGAGTCTTCAGGAAAATAGGATCGCCGTCACTGATTAAAGCGAGTCATGTCAGGACCACGGAGGCAATTTGTCTTCCTGCATGGTATTTATAATTACTGTCGCTTTTGTTTTCCGAGGCAAGACAGTTACAGGTTAGCGCACTACATAAGCACTGTGAATGATGGCATATTAGTAAGTTATTGCCTTCATCTACAGTCTCTCTCTCTCTCTCCTCTCTCTCTCTCTCTCTCTCTCTCTCTCTCTCTCTCTCTCTCTCTCTCTCTCTCTCTCTCTCTCTCTCTCTCTCTTTCTCTCTCTCTCTTTGACTCAGACTCGTATCAGTAAGCAAGGTTAGTCCAGTCGACAACCACTTATAAAGATACATATTAACTCAGATTACTGGGATCTGATCGCATCTATTGCCAGGAATGTGTTTACCGATTACTAATTGCGGATGAGTGAAGCGAACTTTGCATGCGTGGGAAGAGCACATACATTAGATAGTTTCTAGAAGAGGTTAGATGAACTTGAGGATGATGACGTCAAATGAAATGTTTTGCTTGGTCAAGAGGTGCATTGCGTAAGTCAACTAGCCTTTTGCACTCTCCTTATTTTGTTACGTTCTGATTTTCTAATGCATGATTCAAGGGGAGAATTCAGGAATATTGCAATAATCAATTTATGTCGAATTATAGTTCCATTAGCTGAATCATCGCGGAGAAATTAATACAGAGTGTTCAAGAGATATAGCAATTCATAGTATCACAATAACAACATGATCAGGTCAAACGTTTATAAATATATAGCACAATAATCACAGGAACGTAACTTGATCGCTTGCTTCAATTGAAAATGTCATTTATATGTATTCAAGAGAAGCTACCGTTAATTGTTATTCATTTGCAGTGTAATAATAAAAAATAACTGGAAAGGTTACTTTGTAGAAGATCAAGAGGAATAAAGAGAGCAGCGCAGGAGTGGGAAGGAAAAGAGAGAACAGAAGGAAAATTATGTGTTAGGAAACAGTGAATATTAGAGAAGATAAGGGAGGACAGATCGTTAGCGGAATCGAAGAGGTTAAGAAAGACAGATTATTGGGATGAAAAGTATTAGCGAATCCAAGGAGGTTTGGGACAAGAAGACTGCCGAGAAAGACGGCTTAGCAAGAGAAGGCTAGGAATTAGGGAGGAGAGACTATTGGGGAAGAAAAGGTATTACGAAAACCAAGGATCAGGACAAGAAGATTGCTGAGGAGATAGGATGGTAAAGAAGACATGAGATAGAGAAGATAAACCGTTGCTAAAAGACATTGTATTATAGTGTTCAAGGTTTAGATAATACTGCTGGGAACAATTTGTTGGGCATGGCACTGTAGGAACATGTTAATCTGAAATCTGCGTTGCTTACTTTTTCCATTGCAAGACCCTCAAGGCATACAGGGTCGACGTTTCCGTGAGCAGACTCTTCAGGAATGTCAACCATAATGAATGATCCTCTTGAACGACGCACTTCCTTGACGAGGAGTAGCGATGACATCCCCTTAGCTCCCTGAGGTATGTCCACTCAAGTCCCAAGAGGTAGTGGGCAGCGGGAAATAATGGGCGAGTGATACTTTTCATCTGAGGATGAAACATCTCTTTAAAGCGCTTTATATATTCTACGACTATCCCATATGAAGACAACAACGGAGTGTTCAACAATGGCACAGAGCAAATTGCAGAAAATAGTAGAAGCTGGACTTGAAATTTCACCGCGTTTAAAACATGCAAATTGTCCATGAAAAAAAGTACTCCAGCTGAACTCAAAATACCATTCGTAAAGTTGAGACTGCCCAACGGCACAGCAGCCCAGCTGGACTTAACACTTCAGTCTTGAAATATGAAAATGATCCACGAAACAGTAATCGAAATTTAGTCTTGAATTATGGAATTGGTGCAAGAAATAGAACAGCAGCTAGATTTAAAATTTAAGTCTTGAACATGAAATTACTGCAGGAAACAATAACCCAGATAGACTGAAAGCTTTAGTATGAAAACATGAAACGAGTTCAAGAAACAGTGTTCCAACAGAAATGAAACCTTCAATGACTTTATAACGTGAAACTGGGGCTAGAAACTCACTATTGACAGAGAAATCTGGGCAGGTGAGTCACTGATAAGCTGGGGTGTCAAAAGAGGAAGAATGAAAGAATGCCGAACTTAACTATTTCTCAACAACTGAACATGTGACCAGAATGTACCGTGAAGAAACAGTAACTGAGGAACAAAGGAAAAATGCATACTAGCCTCCTGTGTATCCCGAAGTTCTTTAATACTGAGCGAACAAACACTTCTACGTACTCAGATATGCGGCGAGGCTGCGGATCAGCGGAAAGGTGAGGGATTTGCAACACTCGGAAATGCAACAAGCTTTTTTCATGTGATGTTTTGTGAGTTCATTCTGTCCAGCGGCAGGTAAATCACGCCATGCGCTCTGAATTCATACCTGGCTGTGTGTGTGTGTGTGTGTGTGTGTGTGTGTGTGTGTGTGTGTGTGTGTGTGTGTGTGTGAGTGTGTGTTTGCGTGTTTCTGTTTGTATGTACGTGGGGAGGATGAGATGGGTTATGCACCTGTGTGTTTGAGCAAGCATTTGGTAAAGGTATAACACAAGCTTGTCACACACAATGTTAGCGAACGCTCTTCCACGGCAAATAATTGAATGGATTAATAAATAAACAATGTCTTTATTTACGGTACACGTGAATACATTTCATAGGGGGAAATACACCAGACTGGCAGTGAAAGCTAAAAGCCAAATAAGATTTTAATAGATATTATTTGACTGTTTATTTATTAATCTATCATGTATTTAATTACTTACGAATCCTTACTGTTTTATCGCGCTTGCAATTATTTATTCCTCTACTTATTTATTCATTTACAAATCCGTTTATCAATCCTTATTTTCAACATCTCTTTATTCAACGCTTATTTTAATCGCTTACGTATTTACTCCCTTATTTATTTATAAATTTACTCAACACTTCTCTAATCCTCTTTTATTTACCGTTTACTGGATTTATCTATTTATTTATGAGTTTTTTTATTCAGTTTTATATTCATCTACTTGGTCTGTTTACTAATCATACATATACTAACTCCTGTTCAAATGCTCTTTCATTTACAGTTTAATCAGAAGGGGATTAAAACGCGCCCTTTAGTGAGGAGCACAAAACAGCACGTGAGCAATTGAGTATTTCCATGTGTGGCCACCCTTCCTTTTCTGCCAATGAAAGAAACTCCCGCACAAGAGACACTGGGGCAGCGAACACGAGACAGAAACAGACCACCAAAAAGAGAGAAAAAGAAAAAAAAAATGAAACTCGTCGCCGCTTGGTGATTCTTTACCTCTCACTCGGACAGAATCAAAAGAACAAGAAACATCCGGAAAAAAAAAAAAACTCAGAACAAACAACGAATGATGCTTGCGCTGCTCTATTCCCAAACACAGCCGATGAACGCACAACACCACGGACAGGAACGAACGAAAACGTGGGGCGGGAGAGAAAAAAGAAAGAAAATGGAGTAAACCTATCTGGACTGCTCGGAGAGGGGGGAAAAACGGAAGGGAAAACAGAAAATGGGAGGTTGGTCGCGACATGGAAATCGTGTAGCATGAGTGACGGTGCGTGTCCCGAGCGAGGTGGGCCGCGGGACGCTACCCCGACACTAACCCGAGAGCGGGAGTGACAGAAAACCCAGCAAATGACAGACGCGACCCGCCGGACGACACTCGCGCTGGGAACTGTCCGACGTCGCGTTGTTGGGAATTAATAACAAAATGCACTGGAAATAAAATAAATGGTTGAAACGTAATGTAATACAGGATTAGATGAAATAAAAAAAGTGAGAAAAAAAAATGTATATATTGTATAACATAACCATTTGGAACAGAATGCAATTAGTGATTTTTTTCTCTCAAACTTTTTTTTTCCTACCTGTGAATTGAGTGGACGTCAATCTCTCTCTCTCTCTCTCTCTCTCTCTCTCTCTCTCTCTCTCTCTCTCTCTCTCTCTCTCTCTCTCTCTCTCTCTCTCTCTCTCTCCTTGCGCCTTAAACAGTAACCATCGTTACTTCATTCCATCTGCTCTGTGCTTGCAGAAACAAATGGAATAAAGAATAGAATGTAATACTTGTCTCTCATTAATATATGCTGGTTTCCCCCCCCCCCTCTCTCTCTCTCTCGTCTCTCTCTCTCTCTCTCTCCTCTCTCTCTCTCTCTCTAATATTTTTAAAACTACGTCTCAGCAGGATAAAGTAGTAGTAGTAGTAGCAGTAGTAGTAGTAGCAGTAGTAGTAGTAGCAGTAGTAGTAGTAGCAGTAGTAGTAGTAGTAGTATCAGTAGCAGTAGTACTAGTAACAGTAACAATAATTTAAAGGCGAATGATTAGGTGAGGGGAAAATGTGATAAGGGACGAGGCCTTCCCCTTTTACTATCATTATCATCTGTTTGCTCCGGAAGGCGAAGATGCGGAGGATGACGTGCGAGAGGATGAAGAAGAAGAAGAGGAGGAGGAGGAGGAGGAGGAGGAGGAGGAGGAGGAGGTGTTGAGAGCGCCGACCCTTCCCTCTTGGCTTCTGAGATTCATGTTGACGGATGCGAGTCGTATGTCAAAGTGTAGCAGACTCTACACCCTTCCTCCATGTGTGTGTGTGTGTGTGTATGTGTGTGTGTGTGTGTGTGTGTGTGTGTGTGTGTGTGTGTGTGTGTGTGTGTGTGTGTGTGTGTGTGTGTGTGTGTGTGTGTGTGTGTGTGTGTCTGCGCGCGCGCGCGTGTGTGAACAGATGGATGGTGAGCGTCGTCAGTGGATATCTCTCTCTCTCATTTCAATCAATATAAGTTAAGTCCACTGAGGAAAAGGATGTTGCTGCCTTGCCGAGCTCTGAAACCTGAAGAATACAATTAATACTGCGCACAAGGAAGGGGAAAGGCGGTGCGCCATGGAGGAGCACAAGGCCAATTGCCATCTATGATGAGTTGCTTTCCAACGGTTATCTTACATACATTCAACAAAAATTCCATTAAGCTTTCTAAGAGTCTTTCACTCATCCACAAGGGAATCACCCGGCAATCCACCGACAAGAAGTAACAAAGCCGCGAGGCGAGGGAAGCAGTCACCGCCAGGCAGGTGCACTCATCACGTGCCCTCCATTGGGTAATTATTAATCTATTCTCTTGATAAATGTTATTACGTTTCTTTTTTACAACTGCCAATAATATAATGAAACCCTAATGGTTGATTGAAACAATGGCTCCCCAGGATCTCACTCAGAAATAATTTATTCATAGATATTTTGGTCCTGCAGCTAATTCTATGAATCACATTAAATATCCACATATATTAATTAATAATACCTATATACTCTATATATATATATATATATATATATATATATATATATATATATATATATATATATATATATATATATATATATATATATATATATATATATATATATATATATATATATATATATATATATATATATATATATATATATATATATATATATATATATATATATATATATATAATATTAGGAAACAATTTATCATCATGAGGTCGCTATAACTCAGGGCGGTTGGAAGGGCTTGGTGGGAGGCAGGGATGGCACGGATGGCACAGACGTATAGCCAGAATGGGCCGCTTGTGGAACGTTGAAGGGTACAGCCAATGGAAGGAAGCCTAGCGGGAGTCCTTGGTGAGGCAAGTGAATGGGGTGAAAGGAACATTCTATGGGAGGGACGAAAGGCGCAGGCACAGAATAGGGAGTTGCAGCTAGCTAGGGTTTTGTGGGGACAAATTTTATCATAAGACGCTTTAATGATACTATTTGATGCTGCTGCTATAGCTGCTGCTACTACTACATCTACTATTGCTGTTACTGCTGCTGCTGCTGCTGCTGCTGCTGCTACTACTACTACTACTACTACTACTACTACTACTACTACTACTGTTGCTGCTTCTACTGTTACCTCTATCCCTCTCTCTCTGATAGTCTAGTAGCTAGCTGGCTCCCCTTCACCTGACAAATGCCGGGGCAATATCCAGGGCGTCGCGAGGCCTCCACACCCTACAATAGCCCCTGCTCTGAGATGAGTCTCCGAAGGACCTCCATTAGAACACGTCCCCAACCCTTAAGTGCTGCGATACCCTTTTTTTCGCCGGAGCAATACCACCTTTAACACACACACACACACACACACACACACACACACACACACACACACACGTTCAACTTGTTTTCAACCTGGATCAAACCTACCGAGAGGGCAAACAATAAAGGGGAAAAACCGTTTCGTGTGTTGACCTCCTTTTGTTTGCAGCGCATGTGTGCAGTGAGCTGTCAACGCCGCCTCCTGAATGCTCCTCCCGCCCCCTCCCACCAATGCTCCTTCTTCTCCCCACTTTTTTTTTTCTCCCATTTAATTTTTCCTCTGTCCTGTACTTCAGATGTGGTTAATGCCTCGTGTATCTGTCTGTCTGTCTGTCTGTCTCTCTCTCTCTCTCTCTCTCTCTCTCTCTCTCTCTCTCTCTCTCTCTCTCTCTCTCTCTCTCTCTCTCTGGAGGGTCAAACACTTCCGGGAACGAAAAATTAAGGGAATTAACTAAAAGGAATTTCGAAGTTCAATTGATTTTTTTGTCTTTCTTTCTTTAGTTTCTTGTCTGACATCCGCGTTTCGGTGCGTCATTACATGGTGAGTTTTGCGTGTGTATTTCAATCACATTCTCTCTCTCTCTCTCTCTCTCTCTCTCTCTCTCTCTCTCTCTCTCTCTCTCTCTCTCTCTCTCTCTCTCTCTCTCTCTCTCTCTCTCTCTGTCGCTGTTAAAAACGAAAGAAGGGAATGAAAGGAGAAACAGAGGGAGGAGGGTGAATGAGCGTGAGGAAAGGAGGAAAACATATACGAGTAAAGCGAGAGAGGAGGGGATGGAAGGATGGAGCCAATGAGAAAGAGAGAGTGAAGGAATAAGTGGAGAAGAGTGGGAGGGATGGAGAGGGGGAGGGATGGAGAGTGGGAGGGATGGAGGGGAATTCCGGTGAGTGTGGTGTTTGCTTACAATCTGCCCTTACTCGTCCGGACTGTGACATCAACTGCTTCTCAGCTTGTGGGTGTATTGACTGGTCTCTTGAGGTCCGAGTCTCTATTATCTCTTGTCTAATCTTGTTCTCTCTTGCCAGTGTTAGAATCTTCGGTGGTTCACTGTTGTGGGTCATGGCTCGTCTGTGACCTGTCCTGTGCTGCTTCTGTATGACCACCATTCCTCGTCTTTTTTTGTTTTGTTTTGTATTTCATCGTTTAATCCATGACTTCAAATATCTTTCTGCCTTGATGACCATGTGAGAAGATTACTGCTAGTTTTCTTCGAGGCCTTCCTTATATAATTATGCTTTTTTTTTTTCCACCAGTGTATTATGGAAGTAACCTTAGCCTCTCAACTTCCACACACTTTTTTTTTTTTCTGGGACAAAATATGACGCTTTATCTATTCGTGATCTACACTATAAAGGGATCAGCCGTGAAATTAATGAACCAAATAAATCTTAATCTAACCTAACCTAACCCTCAAGTGAAAACACAAATGTTATTTCAATATTATCCTTTTACCCATCTCTCTCTCTGCCATCCGTTCCAGGCCATTAAAAGAAAAAAAAAAATTTAATCATATCCATCAAATTATCCATTTACTCAACCTTCTTCCCGTCACTCTAGCTCTCCATCTACTATCTATTCTGCTCATGTTCATTTCCACTTTATCCCCTTCAACTATTATCCAGCCTGCCAGTCTATTCCAGGTTATTCCAAGTCAATATTTATTTAGTCTTACAGTTCTCAATTCAGTTTACCTTCTTCTCGTCACTCCAGCTCTCCATCTACTATCTATTCTGCGCATGCTCATGTCCACTTCTTTCTCTCCAACTGTTATTCACATGTTGTTAAATCCCCTAAAGCGAGTTCAGCTAATGGAATAAAACCTGTATACACCACCACTTCCTTCCTTCCCTGTTCACCTGCACAATACATGAAGGACCGCCCCGTCCCTCTCTGTGCCCCGCCTTGCCCCTCTTTCCCCACTACTGCTTCCTCTCCACTCCTCTCCCTCCACCCTCACCCTTCTCAACCCAGCTTGGCGTATTGTTTCTCTCTTTATTCCCGCAGCAAGTATTATCAGGTAAAACACAGGTAGTCTTCGCGTCCCATGAGTTTACATCTAATACACAGGAACTTCTCTCTCTTCACTTTTACGACGGCGTTAGTACATGAAAAACCGATCATACGTGTGCGTGTACACTCTCTCTCTCTCTCTCTCTCTCTCTCTCTCTCTCTCTCTCTCTCTCTCTCTCTCTCTCTCTCTCTCTCTCTCTCTCTCTCTCCATACTAGAATACGAAATGCAGTGTCACTTTTATTTCAACTCTCCGTCCTGCTCTCTCTCTCTCTCTCTCTCTCTCTCTCTCTCTCTCTCTCTCTCTCTCTCTCTCTCTCTCTCTCTCTCTCTCTCAACTCTGCTGGATGGTGAGGATCCGCCCGCCGCCTCGTATGTGCCACTACTTGAGATTTGCATGACAATAGCACAGTCGCGCCTCACTTCCAAGATCCTTTTCCTTAGTCTCCCTCATGTATGCTTATGCTTCGTTTTCTGTCCTTTTCTCTGTCTCGCGATTTCTGTCTATGAATGTATCTGTGCATGTCTGTCTGTCTGTCTGTATGTCTGTCTCTCGGTAGCTGGGTCAGTCTCTCTCTCTCTCTCTCTCTCTCTCTCTCTCTCTCTCTCTCTCTCTCTCTCTCTCTCTCTCTCTCTATGTATGTATATATGTATTTGTATTTTTCTGTTTGTTTCTCTCTTTCGATGTGTTGTTTTTAAAGTTTTATTTGGTGTGTGTGTGTGTGTGTGTGTGTGTGTGTGTGTGTGTGTGTGTGTGTGTGTGTGTGTGTGTGTGTGTGTGTGTGTGTGTGTGTGTGTGTGTGTGTGTGTGTGTGTGTGTGTGTGTGTGAGTGGGTGTGCGTGTGCTCGAGAGCTTTGTACTGTATATAGGATTCTACTCTCCTGGAAAGAGATTCAAATCCTACAAAAAAGAGTAATATTCTTTTCATGGAGAAACTCTCTGTCCGCTGAACACATCTTGAAAAGATGGTCTTTGTCTTTCTTTCATACTTTCTCTCAATGTATCCTCTCCTCCTGCGCTTGTTGTCCTATACATTCCTATTGTTTTCATGTGTATTGCTTACTTATGTCGAAGTGTTCTCTAAATGTCTATCAATCAATCAATCCATCTGTCTTTCTGTGTCATACTCAATCACGTTTAATAGGCTCTAATAGAAGTTACTAGGAATTTCCAAGGATGTTATTGTGATTCTAGTGATAGTGTATTAAGAATTACGTATCACCAATAGGAAAAACACCCATGATACTCAAACCAACCATGTCTGCGACCTTTGAATATGACCATTATGAAAGCTAATGTGTTTGATAATACGAGTGTAAGTCATCAGTCCAGCTATCGAGTTATCTTTTCGTTTCTTTTACTTTTCTGTCACGATAGACCAATACTGATAACTGAGCAAGGGTTTTACACATCTGAAACAGTAAAATACGTTAGAATCGAACTAATCATCTCTTTTGGCCTTTGAAAATAGTCCTTGTGATAGAACAAAGTGTTTAAAAATACATATCCCACTGCAATGAAACAACAGGCACCATAATGCCACTAATTGGAAAGAAATATTTCAGAATAAGGCCTTACTGAAATGTAGTAGCAGGTGTTATTTTTTTCATTTTGTGAGAGGATAAACGCTTCGAAACAAGGGCCGAGGATGAGTCAAATGAAGAGACAGATGTCATACCATTCCTTATGAGAACACAATGCGTTTCAAAATACGGATTCGGGTTCATTTAAAGGAAGTTACAAGTATTGTTCTATCACTCATGAAAGAGCAAAGTGGCGGCCGAACGTACCTGAAATGAATTAGCAGGTGTGAAACTATCATATTGTCACATTTATAAACAAAATGTTCAATTGATTTTTTTTCTTATTTATTTGGGGAAGCGGAAAGATTTGCTTTATTTTTATATTAGACGCAGGAAAGGTGATGCAAATTTTTAAACCATTCAAATTTTAAACAGTACAAAGATGACTCTACCAATTAATGCGACAGAACGAAAGATTTAACTGGAGAAAAAAATCCAGAAACAGTTATAAATAAAAAGAAGAGCAAATAAATAAAATAACAAAAAATACTAAGGCAGTTAGTTTGCAAGGTTGACAATAAGCGACCACTGTTAATACTACAAGATAACCCTGGAACAAGTAATTCTCTATAAGTAATACGCGTGGAATATCCGAGTCTTGCCGCGGCTATAAATCGGTCACATGCGCCGATATGTTAAAACGTTCGCATTATGGATTCATTCGCTGATTACCATTCCAGATGTTACGTTAATGAGAATATCCGGACGAGCCTAAAAATATTTATCGTCATGTAAGAGGAAATTTATTATGATTTTCCGTGTGAAGTGGGTGGTAATGAATATAAGTATTCTCTCTCTCTCTCTCTCTCTCTCTCTCTCTCTCTCTCTCTCTCTCTCTCTCTCTCTCTCTCTCTCTCTCTCTTGGATTCAGCATTATTTAGAATCCTGTCTGGAAGGGAGTAAGGAAAAAAAGAAGTACAAAGTTTGACATGCTTATCATCTTATCTTCCCTCTCTCTTTCCAAAAACTCCTTCAAGCACGATGCGATTAGTGGACAGAGAGAGAGAGAGAGAGAGAGAGAGAGAGAGAGAGAGAGAGAGAGAGAGAGAGAGAGAGAGACGGAGGGTGCGCCTATTTTGGATGCAAAAACTTTTCCTTTTTTTCTCTTCCTGAGCCGAGTTGGCGGAGTTTCGACGCTCAGAAATTGGTCCGCATGTCAATCCTCCTTAAGTAAAGAATCTTGTTCCTAGGCTACAGATTCTTCACTTTCCGATTAACTAATTCCTACCACACGATCCTTCGAACCCTTATGAAAAAAAAAAAAGACAGAAAAGAGAAGTGCGTACATGTGTGTGTGTGTGTGTGTGTGTGTGTGTGTGTGTGTGTGTGTGTGTGTGTGTGTGTGTGTGTGTGTGTGTGCTTTCGCATAAACATCCACATATCACATCATATCCCATCAAATTATCAGCCTTCTCTTAAACAATCACTATACTCACAAAAAGAGTATTAATAACAAGACAACCATTAGCAGCGCGCAATCAATACAGCTCCTCCTCACACTGTGCCCGTAGGCGGTAAATCTCTGAACTGTCTCCGTCAATTGCCGTGGACAGATGGCCGGAGGTCCGCTTGTCATGTCGGCGTCAGAGGGTCGGGTCTGCCTCGGCTCTCCCCGTCACTATTGATCTGATGGAGTGTAGTAGCAGTGGGAGTCCCACCGCCTCTAGCTTAGCACCAACTTAGCGAGATCAAGTGGGCGATAGTGTACGCCGCTTCACAGCCGCTCCATAAGAATTACATATCATTTTAAAGAGTATATTAAGTAAAACTGATGATTGGTTCGCTTGACTTTTTTTATATAATTTGTGGATGCATAAACTTGGTATGTGAATCCGAGAAATTACTCTTATTTTGCTTTAATAGTCATTGTGTTCATTTCATAAGTTTGTAACGCTATCTCATATTTTTTCTATCTTGTTACATAACCTATGAATGTGTCTAATAGATTTGTGAATCTGATTAATTGCTTTTCTTTCATAATCACTGGATATTTATAATATATTTGTAATGCTTTACTCGTAACGCTATCTCATATTTTTTTCTATCTTGTTACATAACCTATGAATGTGTCTAATAGATCTGTGAATCTGATTAATTGCTTTTCTTTCATAATCACTGGATACTTCTAATATATTTGTAATGCTTTACTCGTTCTCACACTGCCTCTATTCAGTGGATCTATGAGACTGGGATTTTTTTTCTCTTTTAAAGTTTGTGGATATTCAAACTGCCATATTATTTTCTTTTTCTTCCTCGTATAATTATAATAATAACTCTAAAAACTCTATGAATCGAGACAATTACTTTCCTTCTTTTACTCTCTCTGTGACTACATCTAATACGTAAGAGATCACGAAATGTGTACTGTTGATTCATAAGTGCATGTTTATCGACAGTTAATATTCTCCTAAAGCAACTTGTTCAATACAATACCCTTTACTACATTCAAATCACCAGTAATATTTTAGTGGAGCACCATGCATACATAGAAGAAGCATGCACAACCTACATATATAAAATCACCTGCCACTGGTATACCATTTGCGCTGGAGGATGATTTATGTACATCGTAATCAATAAATGTGTAGTGAATTTCTACCGCATTAGATTCATGAATTTAGTGCGTACTGTATTTGTATGTCTCCTTTATTTCTTATCTGTTTATGGTTGGCTTTCAAGGTGCATTTTCGTGATAAGGTGTTATGATCGGGCTCATTATCTACTTAAGGGTTTCTATGACTCCGCTATGATAAGTGATGTACAAATTATTCCTTACACTGAGTTTTAGAATTCAAAGTTTTATTCTTTTTTTTTCCGATCTCATTTTCTTTTACCAATTTTGTTGCTTCGTCTCCTATTCATATGCATTGCTTCCTTTCTTTCTTTCTCTTTCGTGATACTTCATATTAAATTCAGAAATTATTATATCTTTTCATGCCTGTCTGTATGATTTACTGATTTTCTTCATATTATTTTCTGGCGTTCTGTTATCTCGTTCCCCATTCATATTTCATTTTTTGCCCCTTTTTCATTTTACTTCATAATAAAATCTAAAACTTATCCTTTCATTCCATACTGATCTTCATAATCTACTGCTTTTCTTCTTTTTATTTCATTATTTCGTCTTCTATTCCTGTGACTTTTTTCTTTCCTTTATACATTCATTTCGAAATAAAATTATGACTTATTCCTCTCCTATTCCTCTCTCTCTCTCTCTCTCTCTCTCTCTCTCTCTCTCTCTCTCTCTCTCTCTCTCTCTCTCTCTCTCTCTCTCTCTCTCATTCCTATTCACTCCTCACGTTCCTTCCATCTCCCCTCCCCGCCCCCCATGCCGCCAGCCACTCGGGAATCATAACTATTCATCATCATCACATCCATCAATATATAATACCAATGCGTATATCAAAGCTTTTGTCGGACATCCCCATCCCTTAGCGTCCCTCCTCCTCCTCCTCCTCCTCCTCCTCCTCCTCCTCCTCCTCCTCTTCCTCCTCGCTAAGAGTAGCTATCACCGTCGCCAATTTCTTAAACTATTTTCCTTCCCAACGTTCCCTGGTATTATCGAAATTCTTAACCACAGTTTTGCTCCCTACTTTCGTTTTCCTTTAAATCTTAGAAAAGGAAAAGAAAAGAAAGGTAAAAAAGGAGCTATATTACATCACATCGTCTTTATTATTGTACTCTCACGTTTCGGTTTTGACTCAGTTTCTCAGTCAAGAAAATACACTCTGCCGTATGTCGTCTCTATACAGTGACCACATTCTTCCTCATTTTTCTTGAAAACTTAAAAAATAAAATAAGAGTTATAGTACATCACATCGTCTTTATTACTATACTTTCACATTTATGTTTTGATTCGTTTTCTCAAAGTCAACAAAATACAAAGCATATCACACTATCCCGCTTCCTTTAAAGGTTAGAAATAGTAAAGAAAAAACAATTATATTGCATCATCTCCTCTTTACTATTATATTCTCATGTTTATCCTTTCTTTTTCTCACAGTCAAAAAAAAAAAAAATCAGCGTTACATTACCTCGCCATTATACACACTGTCTCATTTTGGTTTCACCTCCCTTGCTGTTTTTCTCAGGAAGTCTCGCTTAAAAAGTAGTAGCAGTGGAGTGAGGAAAGGTGAGGTGAGGTGAGTCAAGAAGAAATTCTGTCACGATGCTCCAGCGGTAAAGAAAAAGCTTGAAAGTTGGTGCGGGGATGCAGTTCGCCAACTTGTAATCTGGACTATTAAAGGTGGATTGCCCTTTCATCCCGCCGAGCACTGTACTTTGCGTGACACCACCTCTGATTTACCCCCGCCCCGCCCACCTGTGTCTTACCTGAGGGATTTTACGACAGGAAAATGCCAGTTCAGCGAAAGCGGGAGCGAGAGAGAGAGAGAGAGAGAGAGAGAGAGAGAGAGAGAGAGAGAGAGAGAGAGAGAGAGAGAGAGAGAGAGAGAGAGAGAGAGAGAGAGAGAGAGGGGTAGGGGACGGAGGGAAAGAGGAAGGGAGGGAGGGAGGAAGGGAGGGAGAGAATGAATGAATGAATGAATGGATGTATTATAAATGGATAGATAGACGTATTTCATTCGATATGGATGCATGAAAGAAAGGAATAAATTGTATATAAAAAAAAAGTAGAGCAAATGTGTAGTTAGGAAAACAAATAAAATCAAACCCAGGAGAGAGAGAGAGAGAGAGAGAGAGAGAGAGAGAGAGAGAGAGAGAGAGAGAGAGAGAGAGAGAGAGAGAGAGAGAGAGAGAGAGAGAGAGAGAGAGAGAGAGAGAGAGAGAGAGAGAGAGAGAGAGAGAGAGAGAGAGAGAGAGAGAGAGAGAGAGAGAGAGAGAAAGCAGTAGCGGTAGCAGCATAAAGTTTAAGAGTAAACGAAAAAAGGTACAAAAACAGGAAGAAGAAAGTCAATATGAGAGTGAGAGAGAGAGAGAGAGAGAGAGAGAGAGAGAGAGAGAGAGAGAGAGAGAGAGAGAGAGAGAGAGAGAGAGAGAAACACAGGCAGAGACAAACAGACACGGACATAGACACACACACAGAGACTGAAACAAAGACACAGAGAGAAAGGAACCGAGACAACAAGACCAAGAAGACCGGGAATATAAAGAGAAGGGCTGAGAACGTGACGCCAGACCGGTATCATTCCCTCCGGTCTCTACGTAGCTCCCAGAACTGCGGCTTCCTTAACAGTTGTCTGGCCGAGAAAAGTACGATCTTTCTCAGCTTTATCTTCAGCGAGGCGACAAGACAGACGCGGCCGGACTACAATCGGGACGCCAGAACTAATGGGACTGACTCACTTGATAATTGTGAAGTATTTTCTGCCTTTTGTGGCGGACTCAGAGCGAAGGTATTGAAGGAGAGTTATGACATCGGCGGCTGCGAGACAGAGAGAGAGAGAGAGAGAGAGAGAGAGAGAGAGAGAGAGACGAGGACTGCAAGACTGGACGGGAAATGAGTGGAGAGGAGGATGGGAAAAGAGGATAGGAAAAAAGGTGAAAATCGAAAGGTTGTCGTTAAGGGTTAGGAAAGTTGAAAACACACACACACACACACACACACACACACACACACACACACACACCTCTAAAAACACAAAAAAAAAGAAGTGTATCTACAATTATATACAAGTTGCCTACTTAATTAGAGGGAAAAGCGATGCAATACAGACGGAATGTAAAAATTTTACGCACACACACATAAAGAAGAAATGCGCTTCATTATGAATTTTAATGCAATTCCGTTAAGCAATTTACCTACGCTGCACTTTCAAGTTGAATAAGATTTAAAAATTTCATTCTCTCTCGTGAACAAGAGTGGGGAAGCAATGAAAGGAATTCCTGTAAAATTAAAACTCCTCACTGGTGTGTTTCTTTCTCGCTGAGTACATGAGCTGAGCAGATGTGGATTGAAAAAATTATGATAAAAAGAGACAAAAAAAAATGAGAAAATAAAAGAAAGTAGGAATAACCATTAAAAAAAAAGAGGCCAAGGATTACGAAGGTGCCAAGGTAAGATTGATGTATCTAATACAGTTCTCTCTCTCTCTCTCTCTCTCTCTCTCTCTCTCTCTCTCTCTCTCTCTCTCTCTCTCTCTCTCTCTCTCTCTGCTTAAGCTACGAACATATCAACGTACATTTATTTATTTATTTTTTTATCTAGCTTTATTTTCACCTGAAGGAGGCCGACCAAGGGCACAAAAAAGTACATTAATTTGCTGCCCCACTGAAAAAAGAAGTAAACCACAGAAGTGAATCTAAAATGGAGTCCAATGCAGTTTTGCAGGTGTCTTGATACTCTTTTCCTGAGACAGTTTAAGTCATAGGAAGGTTAATAAAAAAATATAAAAAAACAGATAAACAACACACCTCCACAATTTACCGGTAAAAGGGATGAGGGAGTGAAGGTATACACTGGGCAACTCTTGTTCAGTTCTAGTTCCCTGTCTGTCTATCTGTCTGTTTACCTGTCTATCTCATACTCACGTGTTTTGGATACTGTGTACTAAACGCGTCGCTCGTTGGGAGTCTCGTTACAGAGAATAAAAATGGTGGGTGTAAATAAAGAAAGCAAGACCACGGATGATTATTATAAAGCGGGCAGCCTTTGTCATCTGGTTTGAAATGAAGCAACGCGCTATGATGTTACATTTAAAACTCCTCCATTTCGTTTGCTATAGTATTTGTAATTCCAAGTTTTCTAATATAGCTAAATTTAATTAAAACAGACATGTTACTCGTAGGCGTACATTGCAACTGCTTTGACCGAGGTTTTTGAAGGGGGAATTAATCTCTCTCTCTCTCTCTCTCTCTCTCTCTCTCTCTCTCTCTCTCTCTCTCTCTCTCTCTCTCTCTCTCTCTCTCTCTCTCTCTCTCTCTCTCTCAGGCACCGCAACCGTCTTATTGTCGTGTAATAAGTCTTCATTTTCCTGCCTCGCCGCTCCCGTCAGCTGCCTCATTGTCATAATCTTGGCCCATTCTTGTCTCCCTGATATGTCATTTCTCATTCCCAGTCTTACATTTCAACCTTCTCTTCCATACTCTCTCTCTCTCTCTCTCTCTCTCTCTCTCTCTCTCTCTCTCTCTCTCTCTGATACATATCATTTCTCATTCTTAGTCTGGTAACCTTCATGTTTCAGCCATTTTTTAGCATTCTCTCTCTCTCTCTCTCTCTCTCTCTCTCTCTCTCTCTCTCTCTCTCTCTCTCTCTCTCTCTCTCTCTCTCTCTCTCTCTCTCTCTCTCTCTCTCTCTCCTTGATTTGTATCTGTTATTATACTAGCTGTTTAAACCTCCATAAGTATTATCATCACCGCAATGAAAATGAAAGATAGTAATATTATATATATATATATATATATATATATATATATATATATATATATATATATATATATATATATATATATATATATATATATATATATATATATATATATATATATATATACATATATATATATATATATATATATATATATATATATATATATATATATATATATATATATATATATATATATATATATATATATATATATATATATATATATATATATATATATATATATATATATATATATATATCAGCCTTTTTCCTTAGTTCCTTACATGCGTTTTTCGTTAGTCTTCATACAGTATAATAATGGCAGCCACAAGTCATCTAAGGTAAATTTTCAGCTTTTTACCATATTCAACATAGGTCATTTGAATAATATAAGCATTTTGAAAATAGATAGCATTAATATAATAGAAATGCTACTGACGTTCGAATTTTGTACCAAAAGGAATGATTAACCAATATCTTCACTCTTTCATCCCATTTACTGCCAAATTATAGAACTCTCTGTCTGTTTCTTTCCTTTTTTTTTCCCCTTTCTGCGACTCACACTGTTCCAAGAAAGAAGTATCAGGACAACTCAGGAACTATTTTGTCTCCTCTCTTGAATAGCTTTTCCTTTTCCATTTCTGGGGTAATAACATACGCAAGGATTCCCACCCCAATTTTTTGTGCCCTTATTCTTCCTCCTACAGGCATAAAAAGCTAATAACCTTCAAACAATTCACTGCAATTACTGATGAATGTATTCCATTATGATTTCCCCCTCGAATAATGGCACAACGAACCCAGACTGTCAACAGTGCGTCCGGGAGGTGAATATTTAGCGTGTTGCTGGAACTCTGGCCGTGGAAGGATAATGGTTATGTTGGGTCGGTGAAAAAAAAAAAAAATGCAAATGGTACAGTACTGGTAACAATGCTGCGGCAGAAATATGTTGAGTGTGTTGGTAATTGTAACTGCATGAAAAAATGTGTTTATGAGTGTTTTTTTTTATGCTGCACGACGAAATATTGCATACCCCACGATTGTTGACGACTGTACGACCATATAAGAGATTTCGAGAAAACTTGGCAACGATGGAAACATTGAATTGATAAGATGATACAGCTTGCAAAATTAGTAACAATGTTTTAGCAAAAAAAAAAAAAAAAGATGTAGGACAAATTAAACTTTACACAACAAGCAACTACAAGCAAGATAACACTAAACGGGTATGATTTCAGGATAAATCCATTTTTCATCTCATTCCATTTGATATTAAATAATGTAGTTTACCACAAACAGCCTCGTAAGAATCAATAAATATGCTCCTCTTTCTTTCTTCCATATCACGTTTTACAGTATTAATTTGTTGGATCAATGGTCAAAAATTTTTTTTTTCTACTCGTAAAACAAAATCTCTGGCTCCTTTATCCCCACGACTGCAGCCTGACGGCGACACAAAAGGAACACACAGGAAGAATAAACATTAGCACACCTGTTGGCCATTGCAAGGGTCTTTGTAATCAGTCACCCTTTCTAACCTGAAATAAGTTATGTGTAAGTGAGGGCAAGGCGAAGTGGAAGAAGGCTAGACCAGACTATGACCATATCATCTACGTTCACCTGCTTCAATGTATCGAGTCACATATCAGCGCCATTCCTGCGGAGGAATTAATATTAGCACAGTTCATACTATTATCACGTAGGTATAATAGTACGGAAATCATTAAATAAAGTATAAGTGACGCCAGTTTAGTTTGTATCCCGTCCTATCATCGAGCTATAATCCCTGAATTGTTGTGAAAGCAAATATTGCCTTCATATCACAACAGGAAGTGTTCACAGTCCTGATTTTATGGAAATGTTACAAAGCAGTTAACACTACCGAAATGACAGCGATTACAGCACAAAATATCCCCGCATCTAAAATAAAAGTGGCATCACCTTTTATGAAGAATGGAACGGTTAGGAGAATATAACTCAACGTTTATCAAATTCCTTCACTAATACTTTATAGCAAATGTTATAAATAACGTAATAACGTGAGCCATTTATCTCTCGAAATTATTACTCTTATCAGAAGCATTAATTTCATCCAAGAGATTTTATTGAAAATGTCAATATTTAACAAAATACGATACATTCCTCAAGTTTTCACACCGCTTGTAACGGAGAGACGATAGCGTGGCGGTGTTAATCCTGCATCGTCAGGCGCACGTCAGTTAGAATACCGCTGCAGGTCAGAAGGTCAATGCATTCATAAAAATACAGTTTGGGAGAAATCTGTAGCATATAATAATAAGACATTTTTCTTTTTTATTGTGGCAACGATTATAACGATTAAAAAAAAAATTGCTATAACTTTTCTGGTGAAAGAAGCCTGACGCTATTAACATTGCCATGGATAGGTAATGTTTTTTTTTTTACTTTGCTCTTAAGACTATAACGGTAGGGAAGGAATATTTGTCTAGCTGGTAAAACTGTAGGGGAGAGTAAGGGCGTGTGGGACTTCAGTTATGTAGTGGAGGAAAACACCTACGCTGACTGCAAGATTGTGCTCACAAAAACAGTATTTATATGATATTTGTATCCTTACTGCGAGGAAAAGGAGAAAGGAGAAGGAGAATGTGTTCTCCTTAACCTAGCAGCGAGAGGGAAGGCGGCGAGCAATATGAATAAGTTAACGAGGGTAGGGAAAAGAAGTGCAAGAAGTGGGAAAAGGGAAAGACAAGGGTCGGCGTGGTAATAGAAATACTACAATACAATAAGAGGTAAGAATCAATGTAGCAATGAATGTTAAAACTAATGTCCTCCTTTGAGCACTCCATATAAACACAGAGAAGCTGACATGTGGGCGAGACAGATTCTTAATGAGAGCCCGTAGCCAGAGATCGAACCCCCTGACCAGAATAGTACAACGCCTTAGATGTCAAGACCGTAATGATCGTTAGGTTCCATGGTAGTTTTCTGGGCCCTATTCGACTTTTTGCCTCCACTAATTTCAGTTTCTAGTTTTTTTTTAGTTTCCTTTTTACCATTAACAGATCATATTTCCATTTTCTTCAATTCAGAGGGCCTTTACCGCTGCCACCAATGTCACGTCCCTCTTTGTCATTCCAAAGAAACACTGAGAAGTTTATTTAAAGTCGAGAGGAACATTTGGCTGAGTACCGAACACCCGGCAACAACAGAACAGCACCTGAGATATTAAGACCATAATGATCGTCAGATCTCAAGATAATTTTTGAAGCCTTTGCAGTCACCGTCACAACAGGAGTGTTGCAATATTGTACTATTACCCTGAACATCGATAGTATCTGAAAGATGCGGCTCACCGAAATAACATCTAAATATCTAATGAATGGCCAGCCTAAGCATGATGGTATAGTGGGTAGTGGGAACAACAAAGGGTACAAAAAAATAGGGCAAATCGTCATAGGAAAAGGGACAAGAAATAAACACTACTGGAAAGTACTGCGTAAAATGGTATACGGCACATATTCAATTATATTCAATTAAAGGACCAGAAAAAAGAGCACATAAAAGGACATTTAAATAACAGGCACAAAAAATGCAAAGGAACACTCACGCAGTCATTTCCTCCGCGAAGATATCAGGTACGGGTTGCCAAGTCTGCTGGTTGCCACTCATTTCCTCGTCTGCAGCGGGTCTGAGCAATATCCAGGCCCAGCTACTACTCCCACGGCTTGATGGAATACTCAGTCTTGAGTCACGGTTAAAAGCCACCACTCAATCTCAAACACTGAAATAGCTGATTTTTTTTTTTTTTTTTTTTGTAATGAAGGAGTAGACATTTAGGCATCCACAGCCCTCCCATGGCTACTAATGTTTCAGTGTTCGCCTCCTGTCTTTGACCATGACCTGAAGTATAAAATACGTTTACTATCCCTCCCACGCCATAGCTAACAAATAAGTATATAAAAAAAATATATATAAAGTTACTGCAAACACAAATTACACTCAACAGCATTGTTGAAAGTGGAGGACTATACGATTGTTTTAATCAAAGGAAACTTAAGACAATGCCAAAATATCGGACACTAGACTTACATTCCGTCTCCACAACTCCGTTTTCTGTGTCTTCATGGATTGTGTGGGAAGCAGTGTGTGTCCTCGTGCCTGTGTCATTGTACCTCTGACCAGGCCGCTTCGCTGACTGAATCCAAGGTAAGTCCCGAGCTGTAGTTTGATGAGGACTTTCAGTAGAAGTGTTCAATATGTATTGGTGACCAGGTGTTTTGTGTGGACGTTAAATGACCTCCAGGGTGCTCCTTCCTGGTTCCTGCCGCCACAGTTTAGATCTCACCTTACCCAAATGAGAAGAATTTTAACAATTTTACATTCTTATTCCACAATGCATGGGAGTCAATGACTGTATATATTTAAGTGGTAACGCCCAAGAAGCTGCAGAGACGGAAACACAATAATTAGAATGATGTAGTTCGGTAGTTGGCGGGGGTTGCCTGCTTCGCTCAGGCTCTCGGTCCCCGCAACAGTAGTTCGGTAGTTGGCGGGGGTTGCCTGCTTCGCTCAGGCTCTCGGTCCCCGCAACAAAAATAACTGCTTGTCGTGTAGATTATTGTAGCGACTGCTGTATTCCGCATATGATCAAGAGTAACCATATTACTGTTTTATACTCCATGTTTTCATAAGTTAGTAATAACATTGCTATAGGAATGAGTGCAATGCCAGCCGCTTTGTCCCGGCATATGAGCACGTCGTAGCCGCTTCACTGAGCAAACCTTCCGAAGCGTCTACACCCTCGTGAGTCGCAGGTGTCTTGTCTCGTCTCCGCTTTATAGATGAGAAACGAAGCTCAATAGCGAAGTTTCACGTACATAATTAGGAAAAAATCTGCAAAGCTATGAAATTGGCGTGTTTTCTGCGGCATGTTTCTCGTAGCTTGGTCAGCTTTCCACCGAGTTAACATTAGTCAGATTTGTAAGGATGGGAGATAAAAATCTGACTAGCGGCCGTAGCGATGATTTAGCGCAAGCAGTTGTGGCGTCGCAGCGACAGCATATCAGTGAAGGCGCTACCCTCGTATTAAAAGTCTTGAAATATTTAGTTTTACGTACATGTACTCCAGAAAGTCTAGCTCTCTATACCAGCAAGCTTATTATTTTTATTTATATCTGTATACTTTTAATGAATTATCCTGTTCGATTCATGTCTGCAAGCCTTATTTTGCACACACATGAGTATGTTAGTTATCTCTACCTGTTTAGGTAATGTCTGTCTAGTGCTATATTATCTAAGTAAATTTTCTTTACCTATAAGTCTAATTTCTCTCTCTCTCTCTCTCTCTCTCTCTCTCTCTCTCTCTCTCTCTCTCTCTCTCTCTCTCTCTCTCTCTCTCTCTCTCTCTCTCTCACACACACACACACACACACACACACACACACTCACACAAAGAGGAATAAGAAACTGACACGGTATATAAACAAAAAGAGAGAAAAAGAGAGAAACACAGAACTCTTTATATCAAAACTATAAATGTATTACCTAGTGGGCCGTAATTTCCCCGGGGAATCCACCTGCCACACTTTGTCATAACATAAATTAAAATAAGGTAACTCATCACAGCCCGCGATACATTCCTCCCTGGATATCACGAGCTGCTGGTGGTGGTGGTGGTGGTGGTGGTGGTGGTGGAACTTTTAGGTAAGAATGAAGTAGGAAGTAGGTGAACGTTGCATGCATGAATTGTTATTTGGATTTAATCTTTTATATCTTCTTTTTCTTTTCTTTCTACTCATGGTTCTTCCTTCATTTACCTATATATATTTATTCAGTTCAGTATTCTTATTATTTTCATTATACTAGTTGAGTCTTTCTCTCCATGAGACTGTGCTACTCTCTTTTCCATAAATTATTTATTTATTTACAGTCCAGTAGATATTTTTCCCCTGTATTCAATTCGGTGTTCAAATGGTAACATGACTTTTCTTCTATTGATTCGTCACGAGAGACGGATTTTAAAGAAGATTGACTTTTTAATCTTTGCTTTATAATAAAAAAAGGAAACAGAATGTTAATAGAGTTTTTGTATGTATGATATTAAAGAACACTCTATTCATCCCTTCAGTACTAGCAACACCCAGGCTTTTACTCTCCCACGCTGTACCAGTAACGGTGTGGATGATTAATGTGTTCTCACTATTTTCATTCGCACCCACAAGGTACATGAATCCTTTTGATTTTTTGTTAGAGCTCTACAGTAATAAAAGAAGGAAAGAGAGATAAATACAGATAGACAGAAATAGAGAATGAAAAGACCGACATCACACATCAGTATATAACACAAGCATAAAACGGACTATTTGCTTTTCTATATTTCAGCTCATGGGATTCGAACGAGAACGATGAGATAAAAGAGAAGTTCTCCATTCCGCGCAGTGCTCAAGTTACCTTTGTACAGATGACAGGACGCGACGCTCCATCTGGGAAAGTCACGGTAGCTTAATGAAGTGGTGAGAGCCGCCCAAGACAGCCTGGCGGGCACAGACGAGTTGCGCGTGGGAGTCTGTCAGCAGTACAGTAGTAGTCAGGAGTCCAGTGACCTTTTGTAATCATTTCCTCTGTGTTTTGTGTTATTCTCTGTCTCAAGTTCTCTGATCCGCTGACAATCCTTACAAAAACTGCTTATTGATGGATACCAAAGAACTTCAGATTGAAGGAAAAGGCAAAACGCAGTAGAAGGGAAGACAAAAAGTTTACCCTGCTTCTGATCACGAGCGTACCAGACCCACTCCCCTCCCAGACCAGCCAGACAAGGGATCTCAATTCGCAATGTGATGGAAAAAGCCCGCTGGAGAGGTTTTGCTTGTTGGGTGGACGCTCCGAACAACAGACCTAACGCTGCCCTCCAGTACTGTGTCTGTCTGGCTGCTACCACTGCCACCCGCACCCTGCTACCGAGTGAGTACGATGCCATTATTATGTTTTATGTTTATTTTTGTGTCTGCCATTATTTTTTTCCGCGCGACTCCGTCCATCGCACCGTATACACACATGTGGTTTTGTACGAATGAGACGTGAACCAGTAAAAGAAAGAAATAGTAATGATAATAGTAAGCAGAAAACTCGCAATCAACCGGGGACAGATTATGCCATGAATTAAGGAAACCGTGACAAAGTAATATTCCTTTCGTGTTGAAAATAGTAAACTCTGAGTGTTCATCCCATCGACTTTAATTTCATCAACGCACTGCGTTTTTTTTTATTTTATAATCCCAGAGGGAAGTAGATTTGAGTACATGGTGGTGAAAAAAGGGCTAAAAGATATCTTATTGTTTGTTCCTCATTTGTGTTCCTTTCATTTTCATTGTGAAGACCATCGCTAGACTGTAGTTACAAAATTCAGTAAGAAACAGTAACTGAAGGAGAAGTAGTCGAAGGAGCAGAAGTGTCCACGTACTTGTATAAACATGGACGCGGGAGGAAAGAAGTATGAGTAGTAGTAGCAGTAGCAGTAGCAGTAGCAGCATAAGAGGGACCTCCCCAGAGTGTGACCACCTCACCGCCCTGTCCTCCCCCGCACAGCAATAAACGGCCGGCGTCTCGGATAAATCATGTGGGGAGATTTCAGGGGTTGTCGTGTATTGTGTGAGGCCTCAGGTGGCTGGCGGCGGGGGCGGGGATGGGCCCGGGAAGGGGAGGGGCGGGTTAAGGACAGTCATAAACAACAAGTACAACAGCGCATATACACGTCCTTAGCAGCGCCTCTTTTTCTTGGGTGATGCGTCAAGATTCTCTCTCTCTCTCTCTTTCTCTCTCTCTCTCTCTCTCTCTCTCTCTCTCTCTCTCTCTCTCTCTCTCTCTCTCTCTCTCTCTCTCTCTCTCTCAGGCGACATGTTAAAAAATGGTTACAGACTTTCCTTAAGACTCCTCTAATGTGTGCGTCTCCCCTCTACCGTTCCCTCGCGCCCTAGGGAACACATACACTCCGTGGCGATAAACCAATTACCTTGATAATGAGGGGAGGTGATGATGAACCCGCTGCGAGGGACATTAAAATCGAGCAGCGTAGTTATGTATATATATCAGCTGAAAAATAAGTGAAATAAAAATCAGTTCGGTGCTGTGAGTCTGCACGTCAATTTGCAATCACGGGAGTTTAATCAGGTCTGCATCAGGCTTCCCGGCGCGTGGTGTGTAATGGCTGCTGACATGGAACCGGGGGAAGGGGAAATCCCTGTAGGAGGGGGATGACTATAACATCATGAGGACTGTGACTGACTGACCGGCTGACGCAGGGGGCTTGTATTATTGACGAATGGGGTTGCATAATTGTGTTTCTTTGACTATTACGCTGAGTTAAAATGTAATGGGCTGGTAATTATTATGGCGTGACCAAGATGTTGCATGAATTTGGTACTTAGAGCCCATTAGAAACGCATAAACATTTTCAGATTTTAATTAATTACTACTATTTACAATTTTGCGAGTCACCATATTTTTTTTTTTCTTTTTTTACTCGCATCCATGTTAAATTCGTTCAAAGTTAATAGGTGTCAGTTTCTGGGTCACCACAATTAAAGGATCTCCTGACTGATGGAGAGTCTCGTACTACTGACGAAGGAGGTTGCATAATTGCCTTACTTTTGTGTTTCTTTTGACTTAAATCTCGTTAAAAAAAAGTTACTATAGGATAGGAATAGTTATTACATGAGAACTGACTGGGAGGGAACACACTGATCCTGACGAAGGTTCGATAAATGTCTATTCGTCCTACTTCTTCGAATTTTGTGTTGTGTTAAAAGAAAATAGACGGGGAATAGCTATCGCATGAGGACTGGCTCGATGAGATTTTGTGCTCCTGAGGGAGATGCTATAAAAGTGACTCCCTGTTCTGCTCTTTAAACGTGTACCCTCTGTAACAAAACAAAGATCTTGTTGCATTTTTTTTCGTTTTGCATTGATTGATTGATCATTCGTGTTTTGTTTTTATTTATTTATTTTTGTTTTTTTCTTGTTGATGGAAGTGTGCTACTTTATGTGCTGCTCTTCTCCTTTCCTCCTGTAGTATCCTGGAAGGCAGGGCGCTTCTAAATTTTTGCGTAATTTATAATGCTGTCATCGTACAATATTCTAACGAACGTAATAAATGTCTATTAAGTTCCTTCCATGTTCACGTTCTGTTAATAAAAAAAGAGTAACTACCAATACATATCGTCAAACTTATTTACTTAATCTTCTAGAATGTTACATAATTGAGCAGTATGCAGCGGCACACCATTCAACAAAAACCCAAACTACTATGCTGCCTTTTTGTTTTTCAACGCAGTATTTTTCAGTTCTTTTCATTCCCCTTTGTGCTCTGATGGTAGTTACAAGAAACCTGTGATATCCAGTACCTGTAAAAAAGAAATAAAAAAGTGACAGCGGTAAAAAAAATACGCGCCGGGTGACAAAAGTTCCAGGTAGATTGAAAGAAAAATGTAACTGTAAATAGGAAGAGTGCGCGTCCGTCGGAGTAAAATAGGTAAAAGAAAAAAAAAGTGGTAGGTGTTCCCGTGAGAGAGAGAGAGAGAGAGAGAGAGAGAGGAGAGAGAGAGAGAGAGAGAGAGAGAGAGAGCTCTGTACGTAATACTCTTGCTTCAATGCTGCATCTGAGTAGGTGTAGCAAGCGTCCTGCATAAGTAACCAAAGAGCCACTTCAAAGAACGACGAGTATCAGACAGAGCAGCCCGCCACGCAGCCTCGGCCTCGCCCTTCACACCTCACTTCCCACATACTCATCACTTCCTCAACTGCC